>NW_026920839.1:0-17302 GCF_032062105.1 Saccostrea cuccullata | reverse complement strand
TGTATATGTTAAGTAATAACAGATACCTGTTTTAAATATAAAATTAATATGTATTTTGTTATATATATTAAGTTGAATACTATAGATATGTGTGTTTTACCAATTAAAACAATTTTAAAACACTTTAAAAAAAGAAAAAACAAAACTTTTCATCCATTTTACACTTTAAAGTATTTGTCGTAGAATACGTCTGCTGAGAAAATGTATGTACCTGTCATGTTTTTCCTAATTTCTTGTTTAATATTTTAGTAGATAAATTATTTTAAGAGAAGATTTGGATGCAAAAAAATTAACTTAACCCCCCTCTCCCCCTGAACAATCAATCTTACGTCTCTGTAAATATTCTCAAAGACATATATATGGAATCTGTAAAAGCAAAACACACTCAAAATTGTACCATCAAAATTGCTTTTGTCGGGTTATTTAAGGAATATTTTTCAGTTTTGTGTGAGTTATTGGTGTGTGAATCACACCGACTTGTTACGTAGGCATATATCATGAAGCGCGCTAGCGCTTCATGAAAAATATGCCTACCTGCAAGTCGGTGTGATTCACACACCAATAATTCACACTAAACTAAAAAACATTCCTTATATTTACATTTTACATGTTTGGAAACAACTAAAATTTGCTAAATATTTGAATTTCTCGCTGCCCTATATCGTTGAGTTTTTACTAACGTCGCTTTAGCTTCATTGTGACGTCACGTTAATGCACGTTTCTCCGTGTATATTTCTACACGAAAATGGTTTTCAAATCAATTTCACTGTTTGCTTACCAGAAAAACACAGCGAATGTAAATATACGTATTTATATGGCATTCAAAAGTCATATATCTCTGTAAAAAAAAAATTGATATCTTTGGTACTTAAAAATATTCAATAGCACGGCGGACGTATAGATTTTCTCTGCAGGTGTTTATAACTGTTAACTACAGAAAGTGCAAAATATTTATTTTGGTTCAAACAATAACTTATTAGTAAAATATTAGTAAACATAATTATATCAAAATATAGTAAATTTATTCTATGGTCCGAGTTTGTTATAGTCCGAGTTTGTTATAGTCCGAGTTTGTTATGGTCCTGCTTTGTGTAGTCCGAGTTTGTTATAGTCCGAGTTTGTTATGGTCCGACTTTGTGTAGTCCGAGTTTGTTATAGTCCGAGTTTGTTATGGTCCGGCTTTGTGTAGTCCGAGCTTGTTATAATCCGAGTTTTTATGGTCCGACTTTGTGTAGTCCGAGTTTGTTATAGTCCGACTCTGTTATAGTCCGACTTTGTTTTGGTCCGACCTATCAGTAAATCGAATGTACATGTAGTTTTTAGGTGCTAAAAGTACTAGTAGAAAGGAACAGAAACATACAAAAAAAAAAATGCAGATTAGTTTGATTCTTTACTTCTGGGGGTGATCTTAAACATAGAACTAACTTTGGAGAGCCTTATGAGGCATTGTTATGACACATAAGCTTTGCCTACTTTAAGTATTGATTTATACAATTCAAGAATTTTCAAATTGCATAAACAACACAAAAAACACTGTACATAGATAATTAACAGTCTATTTAATAACTGTATCATCAAGAACAATCATCGATTTAAATTTTGAAATTTGAAACTGGTCTCTGTTAAAGTATCCTTAAAATTGAATCCGTCTTCTCAAAACAATATCTAACATACATGTACATATGGGGTAGTTGGTATGGATTCTTTGAAATAAGAGTTTTACAAAGTTATCACATCACAAAATTGTACATGTATAATGATATGGCTTTCTTTAATATGTTTGCTTGCCCTCTTCAGGCTCAGGATAAAAGGACAAGATAGGCCTAGACCCCCTTTTGTCCCCTGATTTTTGGTATCTTTTGAAATAATAAAACAGTTTATCAATAAAAACTTGTATCAGAATTAGGAACAATTGGTTCAAGTTTTGAAATACACAGAGGTCACAGAGAGGTCAGAAAATAGGTCAATCTTCGAATTTTCCCAGTTTTATGCAAATTTTCATCAATTTTACAGCACATTTTGTTTCTAAAAACATAGATAACATGCTTGCCTATTAACCAAATTTAGTATCTCAAATATGATGAAAAATGTCCACCAGAATTGAGGAAACTTCTGCACCTTCTTGTGGAGAGCTTTAAATTTTATTCTTTTCTTGGCACTAAATTCCATTTAGCAGGGAGGGATCTTAATTGTGCCAACAACTACTGTGACACCAGACCTTGGTTTATACGGTCTAATCCCAATGCCCAGTCTCCACATTCCACAGTGAGATTTGAACTTTCGACATATTAAGGAACTACTCCTTACTTCGCGACAATATAGTATATGCTTTACCCACTGCGCCATGCAGGTGACTCCTCAACAATAAAGCCTGTACGTCAGAGGTTATTCAGGTAATAGCATTGAGCAATATAAAAATACCTGTGATATTTTCTGTTGTTGATTATCTTCTTCTTCATTTTCTGTAACATGGTCAGGATTTTCAAATATCTGCACCTTTTCTACAACCAAGACACGAAATAAGTATAAATCATAAGTATAAACTCTTATTAAGTTCATTTTATTTTTATTTTAATAAAAGGGCTTAGGACACTGAAAGTCACTTCAAGCACCTCTTAATCTAAATTAATGGTTTCAAACCATTTTTTACTTTTGTTTTCTCTGAGAGTCTGAGAGAAAACAAATAGAAAAAATTTATGTAATTATAAGTTACAAATCATTTACAAGATCTTGGCTATTTGGAGCTTATCTACTGTCCAGGCAAAAAATGATGTTAATAATTAATACAAAATGTATGATTTCAATGTGTCTCTTACATATAAAATGGTTTTAAAAAATGGAACAGTTAATTCCAATCTGGTACATTGGACGTGTTGGAGTCATCAGGTGCTTTAGTAACTAATTAACTGATTGATTAATTAACAGTAAAGAATGGAAAAAGCACTAATTTAGTTACAGATTTTCCCATTATTTCCAGATCATAAGTAGCACACAGCTGGTGCGAATGGCCAGCAGGGGAAACCCACTCCTCCATGGCACCTGAACCCACCTCTGATGTTTCGGAGGATCTGTTTGCTCTGCTCAAATTTTGTATTGTTTTATGGACTTGATTATTGAATACTGTTCTTTATCTTCATCATATGTTCATATATTTAATTCATTAAATTTATACCACTACACTCCTCCCCTAGCTCTGCCTCTTGGTTTCTTTGATATGGTGCTATCTGCATTGTTTTGTCCTCTGACATCATGATCTAATTATAGTTCCTAAAACCTGTAAAAAAATAATGCAAACCATACAAAAAAAGTTACTTTGGGATTGCTTATTGAAAATATGAAAGAGATCAAATATGTATATTTGTGTTCATAAAAATATTTTTTACCTGCTATTTTACTTGACTGTACTCTTTCACATGGGAATTTTACAGGGTTCTGTACTCTTTACTTGGGAATTTTACATTTAAAAAGTGGCCAATTTTGATTGATTGGTTGTGGTTTAACATCCCTTTAAAATTTGTGTATTTTTCACACAAATACAAATGTCATCATATACACATGCAGGTGACCTTTACTCGGCGCTCAGGGTCGTTGAGCAGTGAGGCATCACAGTCATGCCAAAGACTAGACATGACACAGGGTTTCGATTTTTAATGTATCTGACATGCTAAGGAACTGCAACTTTTACTTTAAAGTACAGAGTCCTTGGCGAAAGAATTTTTTTGCCTTAGGCCAGTCACAGAAAGGGTTTGCACCAACGATCCAGGGTTCGACATTAACGTTAGTCCGTTAGTCTCAGACTAATACATGTCATTTGGACTTATAAAAGTTGTGGTTAATTTAAGTCCGAATGGACTAATCAAGTTTTCTGGAAAAAAAAAAAATTACCGATGTTCTTGACAACTTTCACTGGAAAACCCCATATGTATTTTTAGCTTTCTAACTTCTTGGCGGGAAGTTATGTAATTCTGAGTCAATATTAGGGCTGGGTATTGAAAGAAATTTTTAAATACGATACATATTGCAATACAGAGGTGCGATATGCGATACATATTGCCGATACAGACAAATGAGAAAACACTACTTTTTGCATGCTTTTTTTAAAGAGGTGATAGTATTTTTTGATTACAGCATAAATTTACAAAAATAAAACATTTTAAATCCTTGTTTATTTTATTCTTTGAATGGACAAGTGTATGAAAGATGAATGTTATTTGCCCATATTTTTCTTCAGAAAAATCAAGGCATCGATCCACTTAGTCAGGTTTCAGACAAGCCCTTGTGCATGTAAATATGTTGCCTATGGTGCTAAATACTCGGACTCGTTCTCAAGCCACAAACGACATTGACCTGTTTGTCTGTGTTGATACTTCACTTGATGTCGTATTCGTGGAAGTAATGGCAGATAAAATATTTTACCAAATTGCTTTGAGTTAAAATAAAGTATGACTTAAAAAATTCTGATTGATATCTTATTATCGGATTACATTCCATGACTTTTTTTTCGACGCGCCATTTTACCAACCGGAATTGCCTCCAAGTTTTACAGTAGCAAACAGGTCAATGTTGCGATGCCGGCTGAGATGGGTAATAATAATTATATAGGCTTGTTGTTCCAACAGAACTTGCGACTTCTTGTTGACAAATATAATTACATTTTGCCTTTTTGCTGCTAACTTTTACGAAGCGACCCTTCACTTTTGACATGTTTACATGCGTTTAAACGATTTTAGATAAGTCGTTCGTAATATAAGTCACCTTGCCGTTTTTCTTTCTCTTAATTAAACGTTGAAATAATCGAGCAATACGCAAGCATCTCTGTATCGGTTATCGTATTTCTAAAAAATATCGATATATACCGATTACCGATATATTGATCCAGCCCTAGTCAATATGGCATTTAATTTTAAGACTCATTTGTATGAAATGAAACATTTAAGCAATCATGATTTAGTATCCACATAAAAGAAATATGTCCAACATTTGGATTATGTAATCACCCAATCGTAGTTCCTGATCGCGCGATTTCAACGAATCATGGAATAAAACATTTCTGAAATGCTTTGTTTATTTCGAAAAAGCACAAAAAGTACATTGAAATGTTAATTCGATTTATTTATTTATATTTTTGACGGACTCATAAAATTGTCCGCGGACTAGTAAAAGTAAAGAACCACTAGTCCGGCCGGACCAACACCTAAAAATGTTAGTGTCGAACCCTGCGATCTTCTGATCTTTAGGTTAATGATGTGTGGAAGTCAATTCGTAACAACATTCTTTGAAATTGTTTTCAGTAGACAGGTAGACTTTCATATATTTGTAGCTGATTGACTTATCCAACATTCCTCTGACTCTAACCCCTGCTTTTTTATATTGTAACTTGTGCACAAGTCACAATATAAAAAAAAAGCAGGTGTAAGAGTCAGAGGAATCTCGGATTAATGATTGACCTAGGTTTCGATTTGACTTGGTTCCGAGTGCTCAGTGCTCCGAGTTAATCAGAAACCTAAAGAATTTCCTGTTTTTCTCGGCAATTTCTATATTTTCTTAAGTAAGACTTTTTTACAACTTTTTTCTAGGGTCAATAAGATTTTCTTATCATATAGAGAAATCACCAGCTTTAAGCACCAAAGCAAAAACAACATACCTTGTCTGCGAGTTGCCCGTTTTTCGCCACCTTTGGTATACACAAAGCGAAATGCCGATCCCGATTTAATTTTATGTCCTAAAATTCATAAATCAAAAAGTTAAAAACTGAAAATAAATAAATAAATAAACTATAAATAAATAAATAGATAAAAAATAAATAAATAAATAAACGAATAAATATATAGCCTAATATTCAAATTCTGTACAAAGTCATAATGATGTATGAATAAACATGTAAATCCTTGGTTTAGTAGAAACCTGGTTTGAAAATGACAATAAGTGTAATGACTTGCCAGGATTTGACTTAATTAATTGTTGCTAAAACAAAAAAAAAAAAAAAAAAAAAAAGCCCGTAGAAATTCTGGAGGGGTAAGCATTTATGCCAAAAGCTCCATTTCCAAAGGTATTTCAGATTTAAAATCCAATAATCCAGATGTATGTTGGATTAAGCTTGACCAACAGTTTTTTAGTTTGCAAAGAGATATTTATTTAGCTATTATTTACCTATCCCCTGAAAGTACATCTTGTACAGTAGATCATATTGAAACATTTTATTCTGCCCTACTAGAGGACATAGTTAAATTTAGCAAAATTGGGGATATAATAATTCAAGGTGATTTTAATGCATACACCAATACTATGCCTGATTTTGTTTTACATGATGAATTGAACCATTCAAATAATGATGTTGTTTTTATAAATATGATGTAAATTTGCCTAGAAATAATCTAGATAGCAAAAGAACAAATAATAGTGGTAAACATCTTTTAAATGTTTGTAAAGAAGCAGGTTTAAGAATCCTAAATGGTCGAACTACATGTGATTTATTTGGTAGACCAACATGTTTTACTTATAATGGGTGTAGCCTTGTAGATTATACCATTGTATCAAATGAACTTTTACAATCTGTAGGATTTTTTCAAGTAGAGGATTTTACTGCTTTGTCAAATCATTGTCCTATTGTATGTGGTTTAATTTCTAAGTGTAACACAGAATGTACCAGTACATCATCAAAACTTTCCCCTTTACCAGGCAAATTCATTTGGACAGATCAAGCCATTATGTTATTCAAGTCTAACATTCAAAGTGAAACTATAAAAAGTAAAATTACTAATTTCATGAGAAATGATTTTGATAATGTTAATGATATGGTGGATAAAGTTAACTCAATTCTAATTGAAACAGCCAACATGTCAGCCAAATTTGTTAAAAGGAGAAATAAACAACTAAAACAAGTAAATTGTAGAAAATTAAAAAAAGATAATAACAAAAAACCGTTTTCAGATTCATGCGAAGAACTAAGAATCTCAGTCAAAAACTATGAAAAATTAGTTAACAAATTCCCTTTTAATGCTGAATATCGAAAAGCGTTTTACTCATTACGTTCACGTTTCAGACGTCGATGTAAATACGAGCAGAGACAATGCAAACAAAAGATTTATACTGAGCTTGAGAAGGGCTCTCTTAATTCAAATCCTAAATCATTTTGGAAATTAATAAACAAAATTGATCGTTCATCAAAGTGCACAAATGAGGATGTATAACCTCATGACAAGTTTAAAGATCATTTCAAAAAACTGTCTTTGGATAATTCAAACTTAAATGTATTTCAAAGGGAAATTATTCAAAAATTTGAAGAGCTAAAAAAGAAACAAGAGTCATATTTTGACATGAATGTACTGAATAGCTCAATCACGTCTAGTGAAATACTTAAAGCCATTAAATCTTTGAAAAATGGTAAATCTCCATCTATTGATTTAATATCAAATGAAATGATAAAAAATAGTACACATACTTTGCTCGAGTCACTTACCAAACTTTTTAATTTTGTATTTGAAAAAAGGGAGTTCCCTAAAATATGGAATGAAACTTTTATTGTCCCATTGCATAAGACAGGTAGTAAATCTGACCCAAACAATTATAGAGGATTATCGATAAGCTCAAACTTAGGAAAAGTATTCAATAAAATCATGCATTTGAGATTAATCAAATTTACTTTAGATAATAATCAAATTAGCAAAAATCAAATTGGCTTTATGGAACACAGCAGAACAGCCGATCATATATTTTCTATAAAATCTATAATTGAGCATTACAAACTCAAAAAGAAAAAAAGTTTATGCAGCATTCATTGATCTGAGAAAAGCATTTGATACTATTTGGAGAACAGGTCTATTTTACATACTTCTAAAAAAAATGGTGTTCCAAAGAAAATTTTCAATGTGATTTATTCTATGTATGCAAGCACCATGAACAAAATAAAGTTTAATGAGGGGTTAAGTGAACCCTTTATGTCTGAAAGGGGTGTCAAACAAGGTGATGTATTAAGTCCCTTGCTTTTTAACATTTTCATAAACAAAATTGTTGATAAATTAAACAGTATCAATTCTGATCCGATATTGGTAAAGGACACAAACATACACTGTTTGTTATATGCAGATGACTTAGTTTTGTTGTCAAGTAGTCCTGATGGTCTACAATGTAGCCTTAATACTCTTGAAAATTATTGTGTTAAATGGAAACTGGAGATTAATACGTCCAAATCAAAAATTCTGGTATTTAATTCTAATGGTAAAACCTTTTTAAACCATTTTTCTATTAATGGTATCTGTATTGAAACTGTCGACAAATATTATCTTGGTTATAAATCTTAAATGTAATGGCAAATTTAATCTTGCTGCAGCTCGGTTAGTTGATAAAGCTAGAAAAGCATTATTCAAGGTAAAGAAATCCCTCGGTTTACATCATTCCTGTCAATTGTTTGAAAAATTATTTGATACTATGATAATCCCCATTTTGCTTCGGCAGCGAGGTTTGGGGTATTGACTTAGTCATAAAAAATTCAGGCTCAGCATCTTATGAAAAATTTCATATAAAATTTTTAAAAGAAATCTTAGGAGTTCATTGCAAAACTTCAAATAATGGCTGCTATTCTGAACTCGAGAGACTCCCAGTCAAATCAAAAATTATTATGTTTGCTATCAAATACCTTGATCATTTAATTTCAATGGAACATACATTGGCACATGAAATTTTTATCAAAACTAAAGAAACTAACACATGGTCTATGTGTCTAAAAACTTGTCTTAATAACTTAGGATTTTCTTATTTAACAAATTTTAATATGTCAATGAAACCAGTGCTTGGCATTATTAAACAACGCATTCATGATCAAATATTACAAGAACAAAATGCAAATATAATGAACTCCTCAAAACTGTCTTTTTATCAGAACTTTTGTCTTGATAATAGACGTACTCATTATGTTGACAAACTAGAGTCACTACATGATAGATCATTTTTAGCAAAAATTAGGTTAAGTGCACACAACTTAGAAATTGAAAAAGGTAGATATGTTAAAATTAATAAAAATAATAGGATATGTAAAGTATGTCAAAACCTTGATATTGAGGATGAAAAACATTTCATTTTGTTATGTCCAAAATATGAAGCACAGAGAAACATACTAGTATTCAAAACAAAACTATCTACTTTTCCTAACTTGAACCAAACAATCCATAATATAATGACAAATTGTTAAAACTATTGATGAAAACTAGTTGTAAAAAGGTTCTTAAAATATTCTCATCATTTTTATGTCAAATATTTGATATAAGAAAAAATATTATAGCTATAAATGAGTAACTACATTGAACTGAATCATATGTATGTATTTATATAGTATTTTATGAGTACAATACATAATTTGCTACACCAATTGTTTGTATTCTAGTTGTGTTCTACTGTATTTTCATGCTTATCACTATGTTTTCTATGGACCTTTACCAATTACTGTAATTGTGTTTGTGCCAATTTTTATTAATAAAATATTTGTATTTGTATTTGTAAATCTGATGTAGTCTACCTTTTAGTCTCCTACATGTACATCCATGCCGCATAAAGTGTACACTCTGCTCAAGTTGTGTAAGAATTTCACTACTTGGATTCCGGGGAGATCCAGATATTTCAGATTTTAGAATGGGGGTGGGGGTGTATAGAATTCCATACGACAACCAACTGCTCACTGCTTACTGCCACATATATTGGCAACTGCTCACTGCTTTCTCCCACACATATTTCAGTGAATTTTCAAATTCATACTGATATTTATGTGAATTTAAAGAAAAAAGGCGTGGATCCAAGAACTTTTTTCCACGAGGGGCCCATCCTAGTTAAATAAAATCCAACCCAGATATTTCTTGTCACGAAAAAACCAAACCAATTTAAAACAAAAAACAAAATCGTAAAGTCCTTTCCTAAACGGGAAAATATATTTCGGCGGCGGAATGGTGGGTGGAGGCTTGACTTCTTATGTTTCTTATCTTCCTCAAAGAGAGGAGGTGACATATACGACAAAAGAACAAACTTAAGAATAGTTTTCAGTAACATTTGTTGGTGTATTTATTTATACTAGAAATATTAATTACTAAAAGTTATTTTTACATATAACTTTTGCCTAGAATAAAATATCTAGTAATATCTTTCGTTGTTTCTTTTTACTCTGAAAAGTACTTAATTATATGTAGAAATTCTTATATGTGTCTTATATGTAAATCGTTATAATGGCTAATGTTAGATCTGTAAAACAATACTCGTGATGTGCATGGTGGTATGCGTACCCACTACATTTCCAAATAAACTACATGCAAATACAGTAGTGATCCCTTAATAAAGATGACTGTGACCTTTTTTTATTGCTTGTCAAGGGAATTATCAATAATGTTGGGTGGTATGCGTACCCACTACATTTCCAAATAAACTATGCATGCAAATACAGTAGTGATCCCTCAATAAAGATGACTGTGACCTTTTTTTATTGCTTGTCAAGGGAATTATGTTGGGTTGTGTCCGCCCTCCCTCGCCGACTCGCGAAGTACGCACTGAAATTGCCCTTTTTTGCCTGAGATCAACTGTTTTTACACAGAATAAAATATCTTATTTGTTTTTTATTAGTATATTTGATATAAATGCATTTACCAACAAATATAACCCAAGATCCTACTAAAAGCCCCCCCCCCATTTTTTTCAGACGTTAATGCCCCCGTTCTTAAAAAGTCTATTGAGTTATTTGTCTGTAAGGAAATGTGAAAAATAGATATATCCAGTCTTGTACTTAAAATTTATTTATTATACAATTATAGCCTTTTGATGAGGTCAATCCCTCGATATATAGACCTTAGAGAAAGCATATCGACCGAGCACGAAGTTCGAGGTCGATATGCTTTCTCTAAGGTCTATATATCGAGGGATTGTACCGAAAAGAAAGGCTATAATTGTTTTATTATTTTTTATTCAGTTACTAAGAAATGTCTTAAATCCTTCTTTATAATACTCAGTACCTTCTCATACAAGGCATTGTTATTTCATTACATTATGGCGTCACAGTAATGAAAACCAGCTGCAGTATCTGTTTTTAGAAACATCCAGTCTATAAAGACTATTGTGACGTCAACACTATTGTTGCTTCACAGAAGAACGTTTCCAATTTTAGAAACAGCAGGTTTATAAATTTTTAGAACAGAAACATCCAGTCTGTAACACTTTTTATACATGATCATGTGATCCAGTTTGAGCCAATCACATAGTTGGAACAATAAAGAAAAAAAAAATAATTATATTTATTCTTTTATTGCTCCCACTTCTTTAAAAATTCCCGAATTCCGCAGTTGGTGTTGTTATTGGTTTAATCACATAAACATGCCTATTAAAGATAACAAAACAGGCAAGACCGTCTCTATAAGCATTGACAGTTGGCTGTAAGCAATAAGCAGTTGGAACATAGTAAGCAGTGGGCAGTTGGCAGTAAGCAATTGGCTGTCGTATATGGAATTCCATAAACCTGTGCAGGGGCTGTTTAGGCAAAATTTGACAAATGAAAAACGAGAAAATTATTTCAATCCAAAAATTCTACTTAGAGTGGGGTTGGGTGGGGTGCTGGGGGAGGGGGGGGTATTCATGACATCCAGGTCCGGTAAAAGAAACCTGTTCTAATTCAAATGGATCCGCTGACCCCTACCCCCAAGTAAAAAAAATTAGATTGAACAATGTTTTTCAAAATGATGAGCAAATTTCATTTCTTTTTGCTTTACATAAAAAAACTACTGAGATTAGCATTATTCTTTACGATGTAAATTCATGTAAATAAATATTAGGGCAAATTCAACCTTCATTGCTGTAACTTAATTAGTGGATAAAGTCATAAAGTTCAAGATATTTACACGAATTTCATGTGAATTCTTAGCATGAGAAAGAGACAGAAAACAAGATATTTGAAATTTATATGAAAACTTCAAGCAATTTTGACATAACATTCAAATGAATTTTATATGAAAAGCATATTGCATAAATATTGTGCAAAGAAAACTTCACATGAAAGTTAAAAAAAAAACATTATGTGAATATCATAATTGATATATGTAATTTTTTCACATGAAATTCGCATGAAAAAGATATTTATATAATTTTTACATGATTTTTACATCATTTTCAAATAAAAAAAATAATGATATAAATATCAACTGAGCCTCTTTTCCCTGTGAATCAAGTTTGGGGTATTGCGTCAGCCAAAAAAATTCAGGTATACTGCGTTTTATGAAACAATTAAGATGTGTTTAAAATTGTGAAACACTGATGGCAGTTTATGGCGAGGAGTGAAGTTTCTCAAATACAAGTCAAAATTTAGATTCAAGGTCAAAAAGTCAAAACTGTTGGTATCCAAATGAAGGTCTTGTCATAAGAATAAACCCGTGAAATATGAAGGTCCTAGTACCAACTGTTCGAAAGTTAATGCCAAGGAATTTTTTTCAAAAGTTGGAGAAACTCTAAGATCAGGGTCAAAAGGTCGAAAGTATTCAAACCCATCAAAAGGTCTTGTCACAATGAATACACACGTAAAGTATGAAAACCCTTGCACAAACTCTTTAAAAGTTATGGCCAAGGTTAATGTTTGGTATTTGTTTGTAAAAGTAGGTCGAACTCCAAGGTCAAGAGGTCATATTTGGTGGAACCTAAAGAGAGGTCTTTTTAAAAAGAATACACCTACACCTGTGAAATATGAAATTAAGTCCCCAATCTAATTAAAATTATACTTCTTAGATCCGCGCCTTATTTACCCTGCGTAAGAAGACAGACCGGAGAAAAACAATACAATTTCGGAATCTTTCGATCCATGCAGAGGCATAACTAGAGGTTTTGTGAACAATAAGCTCACTAAATGATACCCCTCGCTTACAATATGGTTATAATGATAAAATCCATGTTTTGCTCTGGGAGATCCGTAATAATATTAAAGAAGGAATGGCAACGCGAATGTTCATGTTTTCTTCTGGAAAACCCAAAATATGTGTCTGATCAAAAAGTCAAATAAGAGGAGCACTTTGTTACATAGATTTCTTTTCAAAGTCTCATTAGATTTCATTCAGTGGTAAAAGAAGAGTTGCAGATAAGAGATATGTACCCTAAAGCGTAGCAGACAGAAGGATGGACGGACATCTCGAACACTTGGACGGACATTTCGAACAATATATACCCTCCTTCTTCAAGAGGTGATATAATAATACTGGCACAAAGTCTTTGTGTTCAGGGACTTGTTTTATCAACTCAGTGAGAGTTTTCTTATTTAGCAAATATTAATGTGGCATTGGAACCAGTGCTTGGCATTGTTGAGGGGGATGTACAAGCCATATTGGATCTAGGCTGGTGCAAGAATACGCTTAATACTGTACTAAACTATCCCAAAGTTACTCAAAGTGCTAATGCACTTATTACCTACTGTTAGAGACCAAAATTAATAAATTATTAAGTTTATTTTGTTTTAATTAGGAGGAAATTAATCATGTTAGAACTGCGCAGCTACAGCATTCACGAGATGAAAAATGCATTGAAAATGGTGTTAGTTTGATTCATTGATAATATGACTACAACCATTATTTTAGCTTTTTCCTTGTCATTATCCATAATTCTTGAAAATTTGATTTTTCATATGGGTGTCTTCCTGAGGCCATGTGTTTATTTCGTCCGCCATTCCTCTTTCACACTGAGTTCGAATAACATTGATTTTAGAATAAATGCGACCATAATAACATAAAGACAAGAATTTACTAAGTAATTATCATTAGGTTATAGTACTTGCTACTTTTGTTTGTTGCATCGCATCGTCTGATAAATGAAGAAACGCCATTTTAACCCCACTCAAGCAAATCGCCAAAAACTGATCTGTTTAAAACTCGAATTTCCTTGTTAATATCATTGCACTGAGCACGTGGTTGGCATGTGCATATATCTGCTGTGGATAGATGCGTTTATTACCATGATTATATTTAATTTTTCATGGAACAAGTCTTGATAATTTGTTGGTTTCTTTAAAACTCAAGAAAAAAGATAAAAAATTCCTAAACATATGAGTTTACGTCGGGTCTTTTTTCTGTGGCGATAGAAGTTGTTTTCAAATGGGGGCACTGCAAGGAGGATGCTTAGCATTTAATTTGAAAATGTTAAACAATATGCGGTGCATGAATAACAAACATTAATTACATGTCTTACATTCGAAAAGTGGTAAATATGTCTATTTTGTTTAGCAGTTAGAAAGAAACAATAGGCAGCTATAAGATTTCCTTCAGGCACCTCACATAAATAGCTAGATTTCTTACAATGACCCACACATTGTATGGAGTAATGTTTGGACATAAAAACGCATCATATCTCATTAAGTTGACAACGTTGTAAGCTCTCGCTCATTGAACATACGAAGCTTGATAAAATATATTGATTTGTTTCTCTGAAATTTAGAAACAAGCACAATGTTTCCAAAGAAAGGTCCATTGCATATGCTATGTCTATCATCGCAAAATAAAAAGTGAGAGGCTACCCCCCCCGAAAATCCTATCTTTGTACGTTTTTCTTAAAAGTGCCAAAGATTCAAAAAGTTTGCATTACTTAAGTATGTGATAGAACATGTACTAGCCCTATAAGACCATTTGTTATAGAAATATTTGGTTGCCCTCTCTCCCAATCTTCTGTCTATCTAGAAATGGCCCAATTTTTTTACATCCCATTACACAATATTTTGTTTTCTTCCGTCAACAAATATGTTTAAATTTTAAGGAATTTTTTTCTCACCTATAAATACCGACCCAATAATTTTTCCCTGAGTTGGGAGGACCACCAAACGTCATTTTTAAGATGGTATGAAATATTCAGTTATGTTGATTTTTTTTCTTTACTCTGTAAAATCGTAATTTTGACAAAATGGGCAAATAGAAAATATTTTTTATTCATTAAATCTTCTAACCCACTCTGAAAGATTTCATTCCTTTTCAAATGTTGCACCGCTGTAATGAAAATTATAAATGTTTATCTGACAGGGTATACGAGGGGGATCAAAAAGTAAACGGTATCTTAGGTTTTTGATAGTTATCTTATTGTTGAAATATTCGAGTATTTTTTAAAGTGTAAATTGGAAGTCTTTCATAACATATTGCTTAATTAAAACACATCCCAAGATAACATATCAAATACCATATTTAACAATTTGCCTTTCTTCACTAAAACGATCTATCCAATCATTGATTGAATTTATAGAATGTCGTTTGTCTTAACAATCTGTGAACACATTCTTATACGGTACTTCAAAGGCATTTTAAGATATACCATAAATATTTTAGTCATTTGTTGAACGAGTTAAACTGAGACAATCATTTTACGTCAAAAGTACCTGCATAATCACGTCATTTTAACATTGTGAGCAAAACTTTATTCTGCATATGCTATTTATAGAATTTGGTTCTGGCTATATTTGCACTTAATTTGTTTCTAATCTGAATTGTGGTTTTGTAGATACACATGAATAGAGATAGTTGGCGAACATTTTGATCATCTCCCCTCGTACTAGTTGGTACTAAAACAAGGTCATTCATATCGATTTTATGTGTTTAATTTCTATGTGTTTCAATAGTGATAATTAAACTTTTAATAGATATTATAAGTTATCTGTGGCAAACTTACAAACTCTCAATTTTTAACTTTGATGGTGCTCATTTTTCATTTCCTTGAATCAAAGAGTTTTAGATTATTGTTTATATCAATGAAGATTGATTGATTGATTGATTGATTGTATACCGTTTAACGTCCCTCTCCAGAATATTTCACTGATATGGAGACGTCACCATTGCCGGTGAAGGGCTGCAAATTTAGGCCTATGCTCAGCACTCAGGGCCATTGAGCAGGGAGGGGTCTTTATCGTGCCACACCTGCTGTGACACGGGGCCTCGGTTTATACGGTCTCATCCGAAGGACCGCCCCATTTAGTCGCCTTTTATGGCAAGCAAGGGGGCACTGAGGACCTATTCTAGCCCGGATCCCCACGGGGATCGAAATGAAGAAGGTGAGATGTTTAAATTCATATTAGAACTAGAGGTACTATGAACAATGAGCTCACTTAATGAAACCCCCCTCCTTACCCACAATGAATATAATGACAGTGTCTATGTTTTCTTGTGGAAAACCCAAAATATGTGTCGGATCAAAAAGTAAAGTAAAAGGTGCACAATGGCAATATGTAATAAAGATTATGTGAAAGTTTCATCAAATTTCATTCAGTGGTATGAGAGGAGTTGCGGATAACAGATGAATACCCCAAAATGTAACAGACGTCGGACGGACAGACGGACGGACATCCCGATCACTGTATACTCTCCCGCTTTTCAAGCAGGGGATATAATAAGAGGCCCATGGGACTTAAAGGTCACATGAGCATCATGTAGCATATTTCTAACCAAGTTGGTTTTGTGTTTGCCATTGCAAAACATGGACACTGCCATTACATTCATATGAAAGGCGGAAAGTATCAAAGAGGGAGCTCGTTCCTCACAGTACATGTACCTCTAGTTATAACCACCGCTTGAAAAGTGGGAGGGTACATAATAATCAGTATTTCCGACCGGCCGTCTGTACGTCCGTCCGTGTGTCTGTTACGCTTTGGGGTACCAATCTCTTATCCGCAACTCCTCTCATTCCACTGAAGGAAATTTAATTAACTTTAGTGACCTTGAGACAATGCCTTTTACCCCAGGGTCATGCCTTGAACAATTTTTAATCTTCAACATATCCTGATCCTTGTATGTAAGTTTGGTGAAAATCTACCTGGTGGTTTTGGAGAAGATTTTTTAGAAACTAGTGCTTTTGGTTTTGTTGTCCTGATTACATTATCTTCCCTGTTTTAAGGTCCCAACCCTTATTTTAGTATAAATGGTAGCCCTTGGGCCAAGGATACCCGGTAACAAATTTGACACTGATTGGCCAAGGGGTTCTTGAGTTATGGCCATAGCATTAACTCTTTTGAGCCTTTGGCTCAGAAGAGCTAAAAATTGTTAGAAGACTGAATTTCAAGCGCTAGAAAAAGTTATTTTTTTAAACTGCGTGACTATTGAACTTTACTGTTGAATTGTATATGGATTGTATTTAAAAGAAATTCTTGACACTGTTTCAAGTCTTCTCTGGGGGTACAAAACAAGTAAATAAATTTCTTTTCAATCAAATGAAAGAAAACTTCATACATCCACAAAAAAATATATTTTTACAAAGAATATTGAGCTTATTTTAAATATCTGGAAAGAAGTATAACTAAAATTGACAATGTCTACCAACTTTTGAACAACCC
>NW_026920838.1:0-17504 GCF_032062105.1 Saccostrea cuccullata | reverse complement strand
TGAATTCTTGGTCTAATATAATGCTAGTAAGCATATTTTTCTTTATTACAAATTGTGTAATTATTAACTGTAAATAATCATTTTACCTACCTTACTTCTAGGGGCAGATCACTCTAACAACGTAAAACTAACCTACAAATAAAACTCTATAGAGTGCAGTGATAGGAGCTTCCTTAAGAAAAAGAAAGCAAAAGCCTTTAAGTGATCTTATATATATGCTGATGATAAAAAATATTTTTTTATGTGTTGTACAACCTTTTCAACATTTAAATTTTTAGGTTCTCATGAGGAAAGTCTTAAAAAAGTACTTGGAAAAAACCCTTTTTCAAAGACGGACATATCAGTAGCTTTGGCTGAACACCTCTTAGGAAAGCTTTCATCTGACTGTACATATGTCATTGATCACAAATTAGCAACAGGAAAAGGAACATGCAAATGTGGATGTGAAAAACTGCCACATTTCGGAAATACAGGCATTGGTATGTTTTTGTTCATATGTGTAGTCTCATCACTAGCATTTTGATCTGCTTGTTAATTTCAGCTCCTTATAGGCATTCTTAATTATTTGAAAATAATCAAGAGGTATAGCAGAATTATATACTTCTCATGTAGGTCATGAAGCTGTATGGCATGGACATATAGATGTTGTCTTCTCATCTCATCTTGACCAACCTCCCTCAGACATAGCTATAAAAACTATTGGTAAATGTGAACCAGAGTTGCCTGTAAAGGAAGATGATGAGGAAGAAACCTGTTGCTCACCTCCTGAAAAAAAGAGAAAAGAAGGTAGCAAAAAGACCATTATGTATGGTCCTGGTTATAAGCTTTTAACCTTAGATGACCTTTAGTGCTATCCATTGTGCAGTCTACATGTAGCTGTCGTGCATTTTCCAATGTTACATGTATGTATGTAAATTTAAGAGCTCTGCATGAATTTCTGGCATCCTACATAGTTATTGCATTGTCTTGTCTGTCCATCCATCTGCAAACACTTTGGTGTCGTAGCACCATATCATGATGACCCTTCCAATTCTTATAAAGAGCTAGGTAGTTGACAATAGAATACATAAATTGACTTTGTGGTTAAATTTATTTCACTGTCCATCTGTCTGTATGTATGACTTTCAAAACAACATTTTATTGGGATATAAAAGCTCATTGATAAGTTTTGATAAGATTTATGGCATATCACTTTGTCTGTGTGTATGTATCATGCAGTCATTTATGGACCATTTGCTTGTTATAGAGAGATATTGGAACCAAAGATTTTTATGACCTGAATGTGTGTGTCATAACCTAAAACCAATTAAGGTTACAGTATTCCAGGCAGTTCAAGGTCACTAGCTGAAAAGGGATTAAGTTCATGATTGGTCTTCAATTTTCTAATGTAAATTTCCATCCTGAACAAATTTTGTAACAGAGAACATTGAAGTTCAACATGTTCAAAGCAAGTATTCTCACATAATGGATATTTGATTTTTATCAACTCATCGCTCCCAGGATAGAGTTGAGCCACAAATACACCCCTACTAATGTCATTGTGATTTAAATTCAAGACACTGGTTTGGGTTGACCTATTCAAGGATTATAGGGTAGAACGGGTTTTATAAATAGAATTGGCAGAAAACAGGAAATTGCTATAGTCTTTTTCTTTTGAAAACATGTCCTTTGAAAATGTGAATTCAACCTTTTTGAAAGACTTATATGATTTTTCAACAGAAATAGGGTGGCTAAAGGGGAGGGGGGTTAAAATAAAAATGTATCATACATAATGGCGAAAATTAGACCTCACTAGCGACCGATGCGCTGGTAAAAAATATGTGTAATTTCATCCACACTGACAAACCTTTGCTTGCCTTATATGGCTATTGTTATAAATGCGCACAGAGGATAATACCACGAGCAACTGACCAATGAATAGCAACGTTTACGCCAAATTTATGTTTACTTCGAACACGTGGTTCAGGTCAATCTAGGATTGTGTCAATGGAGTGCAAAATCAAAAAAAATATTCTTATGAACAAAATACAAAGATTAGAAACTATGAAAAAATTGTTGTTAACTAGAAAAAAATATGTTTATAAAAATGTAGTTTTTGTCTACTTTAGAACACCAGCGCTTCAAAAAAGCATTTAAATGGACAAAACTTTGTTTACATAACTATACTCATGATCACGTGGCCGGGGATCCACCTGACAATTGTATTCACCGATAGTACAACAAAGGAATTAAGACAGCACAAAATCGCTTTTTTGCAGTATGACTTTGAGAAACCTAGTCTTCCATCATTTATTCAAATGACTTTTTTGTCATTGTGATCATGAAAGGAATCTTGCTTTTCATTTACTTCCATGGTTTTCTTTTATTTCAAGTGTAAAATTCCTGTAGTATTCGTAGTAACCCATAATGCAATCCTCATTCAGCTGATTGGTCATTCAAAGTCATGTTGGTGCCGCATTTGCTAATCTGACGCCAAAAGTATAGCCCCGGTTCCCAGGCAAAATTTTGTCCAGAGAGAAATTTTAATTCATTACTGCAGAAAAGTGTATTATAGAGAATATTTATCTGAGTTTGAATGAATGTAAGAGAGATTGATTAAGTACATTTCTACAGATATTATAGGGTGATGAAAACTGAAATGCAACATAACTTTTCTGTTTATCATATCTCCATGTGCTAGTCACTTCCTAGCCACATTTCCGTGAATAATTTACCCTATCTCGCTGTAGTCTCGCTAACTCTCGCCAGAGCCACTTCCAGAGCTACTTAGAACTCATCGGGCTTTATAATTTGCAGAACACAGAAAAATAAAAGGTTCCGAACACATTAGTAGGGGTGAAATATATAAGGTTTAAAGTTTTACATTTAAACATATAGGAAAACATCCTTGAAAATCTTTTTAATACAGTTAAACAATGATAATAAGAGATATTTTAAATATGCAAGTATTCTTGGGTTTTGGATTCAATCAAATTTAATTTAGTGATGGTTTAGGTAGGGATAGGGTTGGGCCATAATATAGGATGAAAGGTCTGATTTGAAGACTGCAGACTACAAAAACCTCTCTTTCAAGAAAAGCATAACCAAGTTTTTTTTTATCCCCAGGTTTGTACATTTAAGTTTGTTTAACTCCAAGCTGCAGTGTATAGGATATGAATATTTTTCCTGGGAATAAAATCTTTCTCTTTTTCAAAAGACAGCATGGCTATATGACTAATGGTAATTATATGCAAACATTGTTGAGTTGTACATGCAGATTAAAATTTGTTTAGATTAAAGAGGACTAAGTTTGCATGATTGAGTGTCCTAGATTTTCATAGAAATGTATTTAGGGGGGGGGGGGTATGATGTTCATAAGTAAACAATGTCCTTAGTTGTGTAGATTAAATATTTTTTTCAATTTATTGATCTTTGGTAAGTTTGGGTAGGGCAGGTCTAAAATTTCCCTTTTGAAAATGTACATGGGAAAACAATCTAGCCTTCTACAATTTTTGGCCCTGAGTGTAATTTTTTGTATTACCAATAGTAAACATGGTGATTAACATATTATATTACATGTTTTTTTTTAATTTTAGGTAATTTGGAAGAAACCAAAGAATCTACTGGTGGGAAATCTATTGCCGAAGTGAAACATTCACCATTAGATGGTGTAAGAAAACAGACAATTGCACAAACAATTGTCTCTTCCCTACTCCAAAAGCAGAACCATCCTGATTTGAAAAATTTCCTTGTTCCAAATATTTTGATTTCTCCAGAAGAGATACAAATAATAATGTATGATGCAAAAAATGATGTGCTACTCTGCAGTAACGTGATTAAATTATTTATCTGTAATGAATTTTGCCTGGGGACGGTCATCATACTTTGGATGGTTCTTCATTATCGGATGTTCTGCAGTGGGCTTCTTATTGACAATCTTCCAATGCTTGATGAGTACAAATCTCATTTTAAAGAACTCACACAGGCAAAATGGAACATATATTCAAATTTATTGAAAGGTCGTGTTTCTAATTTTCCAGTGATTGAATATGAAGGGCTTGACTTTAATGTGGATTTTTTTTTCTGTGCCAAAAATGTACTTGATAATGAAGAACAGGTTTAAACCAAAGGTTCAACAAGCTTTTATGATTAAAAATTTTCTTTTGTTGTTTGTTGAATTAGCTTAAATACACCTTGCTGTGTTTGAAAGCTAATTTCTGAAATGCTTGTAAAATGACCTTAAAAAATTACAATACCTTTAACATAAATAGTACCCCCTTTTAAGTGCTCTGTTGATCTTTGTTTAGCTCATTGAAGCCAAAGGTTCAAGTGAGTTTTTCTGATCAAAATGTATCCATTGTCTGTTGTTGTTGTCAGGTTTTTACATTTCCATCTTCTTCTTTAGAACCCAAGGCTAATTTTAATCCAAAATTGACAAAGACAGACATGGATCCAGGATTCTTTCCAGGGGGGGGGGGGGTTAAGGGAATCAACCCCAGTCAAAAGGTATTCAAAACCAGTTTCATGACAAACAAATTAAAAAAAAATCAAAACATAGGTATAACAAACCATTGGTAAGTATGAACCAGATGTGCCTGAAAAGGAAGATGATCAAAGAAAACCCCTGCTATTCACTTCCTGAAAAAAAGAGAAAAGAAGGTAGCAAAAAGACTGTACTATATGGCCCCGATTATAAGCTTTTAACCTTGGATGACCTTTGATGCTATCTATTGTGCAGTTATTCTGTCATGCATTGTCCAATGCTAGTCAATACAACACTCATTTTTATGTGAAAACTGTTCAAATTTTTGAATGCCCCCATTGTCGAAGATTCAGGGGAATATAGTTTTTGTCATTTTCGTATGTCTGACTGTCTGTTAGTCAAAAGGTTCAATTTTTTGCGGACAAACAGACGGACAAAACAAAAACTATATTCCCTGTAGTCTTCGATTACGGGGGCATAATAACTTTAGACTGGGTGGGACTATGGCTTTCATCTTTGACAGGTGTATTCTTGTGATATGACCTTTCTTTGGGTACCACCAAATTTGACCTTGACCTTAGAGTTTGATCGACTTATACACAAAAATTTTTGATTACTTGGGCCATAACTTTTGAACGGTAGATACTAGCACTTTCATACTTCATATTTGTATTTTTTATGGCAAGACCTTTTATTTGATACCAACAACTTTGACTTTTTCCCTTGACCTTGGAGATTTCCGTACTTATAATAAATCTTTAACCTTGGCCATAACTTTTGAACGGTAAGGGCTAGGGCTTTTGTAATTCACATACTGCAGTATGTAATTCTTGTAAGAAGACCTTTCATTGGATACGAAGAACTTTGACCCTTTGACCTTGATCATGGAGTTTGACCTGTGTTTAAAAAAACAAACATTGACCACAACTTTTGAAGGATTAGGACTTTCATACTTCACATATTTAATCCTTGTGACAAGACCTTTCATTTGATATAAGGGACTTTGACCCTTGGAGTTTGACCTACTTTATAAAAAAACTTTAACCTTGGTCATAGCTTTGAAAGGGTTAAGACTTGGGCCTTCAGACTTCACATATGTAATTCTTGTGACAAGACCTTTCTTAAGAAGCCAATAACTTTGACCCTTTGACCTTTCAAACATAACTTATGAACAGATGATGCTAGGGTTTTCATATTTCACAATTGTATTTCTTGTGAGAAGACCATACTTTGAGTACCAATACATTCAATTTGCATTTATGAAAAGTCTTTACTATCTTGCTATCAGGGGGCATCAGCTTTCACAAACACCTCTTGGTTTTTTTTTTATTTTTTCACATTGACTATGAGACCTTTTGATCTACTTTAATAAAACTTAAACTTTGGCCATTGCTTTTGAAGTGTTATTAGTCTTTTCGATTATGTATTCCTTGTGACAGGACCTTTATTTGGAATCATTCTATTCATTTTTATCCATGACCATCTTAAATAAGATGTATTTGCTAAACACTGATGCCACCGTTTGGCAACACAGCGAAGGACAAATTCTCAAATGCAAATCAAATATGTTGGTACCCGAAGTAAGGCCTTTTTACAAGAAATATAATTGTGAAATATGAAAGCCCTGGCACCACCTATTCAAAAGTTATGACCAAGGTTAAAGTTTTTTTTTAAAGCTAGGTCAAACTACATGGTAATGATCAAATTGTAAAAGTTGTTGATACCCAATAAAAGGTATTGTCACAAAGATTACATATATGAAAAATGAAAGTCTTAGCCCGAACCTTTCAAAAGTTATGGCCAAGGTTAAAGTTTGTAAAAAGTAGGTCAAACTCCAAGGTCAAATGGTCAAAGTTGTTGTTTTTAAGTATGATCATGAGAAAATGATCCTTTTGCCCCCCTTATGAAGGTATGTTATTTCAAAGGCAGATTTTTTCAAACTTTGTGAGATTTTTGTAAATTTTAGATATTTTACATAAAGTATGCTTAAATGTTAGATGAATATCAAAGAAAATATTGATATCGTTGACAGGCGCGGATCATCAGATCAAACTCGACACTTCGCTTCTCGTTTGATCTGACGATCCGCGCCTGTCACCTCGACGTGATACGACCCTTCGGATCAAGTTACTGTTATAATGATAAATTTATTATATACCCATTTATAACTAGCTCTATTTGGCAAAATAAAACTTTAGAGATGAATTCTATAATATTTATCCATTAAACAAAGCGTTATAACAAGGGATTTTTTAACGCGCAAGAAAAATAACATCAAAAACATATTTCATATCAAATATTTCATTTTTTTCAATTGACCAATGTACATGTATATATAAATATAATGTGTAGATATTTGTTGAAATCATGACTGTTTTACATAAGTTTAAATGAAAATACTCATAAAAATGTAAATTCACATTCAGCTGTGATGATGTTTTCATGAGGGTTGCTCGTGTTATTTGTTGCTCACTGTAAAAAAATGCCGACTTTAAATAAAAAAAAAATATTTACTTACTTTCTTACTAACTTTTTCCGCAAACGCTTGAACGTTCCGAACAAATTAACCCTATTGAAAGAAATAGTTAATAACTGGTTATGTAAAAAAAAGGATTTTTCTTTTTCGTGAATGTTGAAAGCCGAAAGATATACACTGTATATTATTGGAGAAAATGGACGCAGATTTCTCCGATTTCGGCATTAATTTTAGTAAATAAAAACTATATTATTTAACCTTTGAAAATAATGTCTAAGTCCGATTACATTTGATTAAAGTACACTCAATATATAAAATATTCTACTATAAATTCCTCCAATTATTCCTTGCCAAAATGCAGATTAGAACTATTCAATAAATCCTTTTTTCCAGAAAATGTTAGAAAGTTGAATGCAATTTAACTCAACATAAGGAAGGCAACTTCCATGAAAAGCTTCAAAAAATGTCTGTCAAGCAATATCGTTAAACCTCCAAAGTATTTTTGAAAGAGATTTTGGAATATAATTCACACAAGGTTTAGACATAATTGAATTTTAAATTCTTATCTATTCTGCATTGCTCATGTGGACAAATAGAGGATCCCTTTTATTTGTTTTTAGTATGTTGAAAATATGCAACAGCAAGATATTATCTCATGAATAATATATTATCATTCAACAATTTGTACATAATAGATGTCCATTTGATGTTATGGGGTGATGATTCATCCTCTGATCAACAAAATGTAGAAGTTTTTAAAGTTATTCATACATTTTTAAAAGAATGTGGTCGATTCTCTGAAAAAATCTTAATTTATTGTATACATTGACTTGTATTCTGGTATCAAGAGATTACAGTCTTTGGAACTACTAATTGTTACTGAAAATAATTGTTCTTTATTTGGCAATGTTATAAAATTTTGTATAAGGAGAAGACTAAGTTGTTGTAGAACTTGTGTCTTATCCTTTTGGCTTTAATTGTCAATAAAATATGTTCAATTAAATTTTTCAAATGTATCACATCCCACCGTATTACTTGTGTATATCTGTATTATTCCCACATCTTTCTTTTTCTTCAAAGGTATATTACCATTTTTTTTAAGGGGGGGGGGGCTTATTAGGTCTTTATTTTATTATAAAAATAATTTAATTCTAGTTGTAACACATCTTTTGATTGGGTGAAAGATTATATCCATTTTATATAACATAACTTGCCTACGTCACAAGAGTTACGCCAAAAATGTATTACTCCGCTTGGCGATACTTTTAAAATATGCTATATTTGAAGCCCTTTTTCGGAGGAAAAATTGTTTCATTGTCAACACTGAAATTAAATTATAAGGAATGAAGATTATTTCAACTTATGTTATACGATATAACATAACTTGGGGCAGTTTACAATTTTGTATAAACCGCTTCACGGTTTATAAATGCCCCAAGTTACATATATGTTATATCGTATAACAAAAGTTGAAATAAGCTTCATCCCTTAAATAAATTGCTTCATATTGCGATATTTTTCATTTTCACAAATGTCATTCTTAGAATTGTATTCATTAGTCGTGAACTGAAAATAGTAATTAAATAGAAAAAAAGTGACCCGTATTTACACACTACTCAAAACAATTCTGATTCAGGAAATCTTTAATGACCCCTCAATTGACGTCTTAGAGAGGAAATCCTACTATAAAAGGGTGTTGTTTGTGGTCATCCTATTTACCCCTGATTACCCCTGATTACTAAAAAAAGAATAGGATTTCCATGAAAGTTTAAAAGTTTCCGTTATTAAGTGGCTCATCACAGATACTTTCATGTATTTATAAAGACATGAATTAGACATATTTTGTTACTTTTAAGATATATAAGTAACTTGTTTAGGTATTTCACTTTGCATAAAATAAGACAATCTACGGTATTTACTTATTAGTAATTTTAAATAGAAGGGAAGAGGCATTGATTGGTAAGTAGAATTGCCACGATTTTTGAAACTTCGGAGAAAAATGCAATTCAGCATCCCCTAATGAGAAGTATCATTTAATAATTTATCAACCGCTAATGCTAAAGCGCTGCTTATTACAAGAATGATTTATCAAGGTTAAGCATTGTAACGTTTAGATAATTTTTTATCATTTAGCAGTATTGTTACAAGGCTTCTACCAGATTTTGCATTTAATTTCATGTATATTAAAATGTGCATTTTTTTTCCAGTTTTTAATATAATCATGCATTGCTATTCAAAAATTTATTTTTAAATGTATTTAAAGTTTTCATTTTTCTGAAGAGGATGTATATTTTAAATAAATTGGAAGATCATAATTTTGTGGAATAAAAATCATCAGCATGATTATTTCAAATAATCGTGGTGTAAGCTTTTATTTCGTGAAATAAATTCATGTTATCTAAATTTTCGGAGGTCTGTCCAAGAACTGGCCCCGTTTGAAATTGCTGTCCTGTTGGTATCGGTATTGTAAATGATTGACAAAATTTAAACAAAAAAGATTCACGATTTTCAAAGCATTAATATCATGTTGTAAGTTTTGAATTAACTAGAGAGGTGTTAATGCCAAATTAATTAACTACATGAATATTGAAAGCAGTTTGAATTCGAGTGCAATGTACTTTGTGGAAATTTTAGTAATTCAGGACTAATAAACCGAGAACAATACGTGTCGAGTATTTGTGATTTACACTCTTTAATAGTCAAACTCGCAGACTAATTTGGTTTATTAATTCGTTATTTTAGTAACAAATCTGAAAAGGTCCTTTCCAGAAGATTATTTTTTATGCTCATTTTTCATTTTTCGAGATTCCTAAAAAAGCTTTTGTCGTGCAATTTATTTGAAAAAATAAATAACTCTTTGCTGTATATCTTGTACATACAAAAAAAATCGCAGTTTCAATTTGTTTCTTGTCAAATTAGCTCTTAAAACTGAAATATGTTCATATATTGAATCTAATATTCTGTTTAAGTATAGCTTGTATATATATTTTAAAAGAAAGAAAGTAGGAAGTTAAACAACGTATTAAACTAATCCCTGATGTTTCACTTATATCATTTTCAGGTTTAAAACGATGAATTACAAAGCTTTTTGGCTTACTATGTCGGTTTTTCTTTTTTACCAAGATTTTGCAGGTAAAAGTCCTTAAATATTGTATTAAATAGGTTTTGAATCAAGTTATCAGAAACTCTAAGCGTACAAAACTTAACGTCCAACGGATTCAAGCCCAAGGGTTGGGTTGGGAGCGGCGGTTATGTAAATAAGTTTTAGCTCTGCTGGTCAGAGACAAGAAGAGCTATTGCGATGGCAAGGTGTCCGTCGACTGTCCGTATGTCTGTAAACAATTTTTCAAAACGCTACTCCTCCCATAGTTTTGATCTGATTCCAATAAATCTTGGCACACAAGTAGATTACACTAAGATACATAAACTAGTGCATCGATATTTGATTTCAATGAACGGTGTTGCCATGGTTACTAAATATAGAAATTTCTGTGAAATAATTTCTTTCTATGAAATTGCTTTACTCATCCTACAGTTTTGGTCTCATTTCAATATAACTTGGCACACCAATAGACTACACTAAGATACATAATTCTCTTTATCGGCTTTTGATTTTGATGAGCAGTGTTGTCGTGGCAACTAAAAATAGAAAATTCTGTGAAATGCTTTCAAATTGCTACTGCTCCCACAGCTTTGGTCCGATTTCAATATAACTTTGCACACAAATAGACTACACTAAGATACTTTTAAAGTGATACTTTTAATACAGTTTGAAATAGTCTTATTATAATATAATCTGGCATGCAAGTAGAATGCACTGAGATACTGGTTTTTTAATTTGATGCTGCCATGATAACAAAAATTGGAAAGTCTGTAAATTTTTTAAAGCAACATTCTAACCTCCATAAAGCGTAATTAAAACGATTCTTTAGTTTACATTATCTTTTGACTTCGCAATTCCATTGAGAGCAATGACATCTATATTAACTTCTTTCAATTTCCCACTTAAATTAAATTTAATTTCATAAACTTTTGTCTATTTATAATCTATATAATGGTGATATTCCTTATTCTACATCATGGTGGTCAACATTCAAAAAATTACTTTACATTCTAGTTGTAGCTACTACTTTGCATAGAAACGTTAAAATAGAAGAACAAGAAGAGGAATTTGAAGGTAATGTTTAAAACATACTTACATTAAATATAACAAAGACAATTAAATTTTTAAAGAAGGGTTAATCATTAGCTGCTCATTTGCTTGCTTTATCTATTTCATCAAATTGCATGCATTTTGTAAGTAAATAAAATTAACGAAATACGAAAAAGGAAATAATTTAAGAACTTTTTTTTCTTTTATGTTTTGGAGTTCATTGTTTACTCTACTCCTATTTTGTATTGTTTTATGGAATTTGATATTGAATACTGTTCGTTATCTTCATATCTTTCACTTTAATCAAATGAGATATGAAGAAAACGAGCAGTGGTCATTCTCAAAAATCAATTTACTAAGACCCTCTTAAACAAAGATGGGATCAACTTCCATGGAGGAGTAAGCTTCCCCTGCCTACGAGTCACACCTACTGTGTGCTCCTTGTCATAATCGGGTACACAGAAAAAGTGCAAAAATAATTACCGAATAATTTGTTTGAAAAAAAAAATTAGTGAGCATTCGACGACGGATTGGATTTGCAAACAAGGTCATTCTATCGACCACAAAATATGCTAAACTTTACAGAATATTGCATATTTTTTCGGTAGCTTACCTCGTTTATAAAGTGTTGGTACTCTTGTATATGGAATCAAACTGTGGATATAATTAACTCCATTTATAGGCGAAAGAGGTACATATATTGCTACACAAATAAGGAAAGTTCGCGATAGAAAAATTAGAATAATAAAGACTACATGTATAGTCGTCAATTTGCTATCAATATCAATGTATTTCTTAAGCAAAGCATCCATATATGAAACAGATGCGTCAGACTCTGTGTTGCTTTTATTTCTAGTTAAGTTGGATATGTCCAATAAATGACTAATAAAAAATATTAATAATTCATATGAATTGTTGATTTATCTAAATGTCGTATTAAAGGCCGTAGCAATTAACCTTTTCGCTGCCGTAGAGATTTGGAGTTCAAATTACGTTCAGTGCCGTAACAGTTTTTTATTACGACAAATCTATGACGTTACGTTACTATGACGTCACAAACAAAGTAGGTAAAGGTATAAAAAACTTTTTCGCCTTTCACTTTTTGCAGAAAATGGTTTAAATACAGACAATATAGAATGAATTCTACAACGACAAGACCCTTCAAAAATATATTTACAAAAATTAAATTCACGCAAAATTTATGCACAAATAATATATTTCCAGTTGATTTATGGGTAGGTATTATTATTATTTTTTAATAAGAAAAATAATTTTATGTTACGTCAAGAACCTGTGGTTCAAACTATATATTACATAATAATGAACGCAATACGAGTAAAAATAAATATATACAAATGCAGTGGTATTAAAACACAGTACATGTAATGCATAAATAACTATTAAAGGTACTTGGACACAGATTTGAAGTTATTATTTTCTCTATAATATTACGACTTATATATTTTAATAGCATTTCACACAAAAATTAATTAAAAATCTTATTTCGTTTAAAAGATATTAAAATTTCAAATTTTTCGGCGGGTTTGATTGATATATCCTTGCACTCTCACAAATTTAATTTTATTCTTAATCCTTAGGAAAAGTGGCAATCTCGTTTTGTATAAATGAAAAATATTAATACTATAATCCAGAAAATTCAGAGTAGACACGTTCGAAAGCAAAACAAACACACAATATATTGTCAGTCCGTGCAGTTGAATTCTAAATATAAACAATAACAGAACTCGAGTCCTGTTTACAAAATCTGTGTACATAACACGAGTGTGCTCGATTTGCTAAACTCTGTACGCATCTCTTAGTTCGGAATGACGATACTTGTGAAGGTGTTTTGCTTTCTAACATCTCTACTCTGAATAAAATTATTTTTCTTGATAAAAGTTTTAATATTTCTCATTAAAACACATCAAAATTGCCACTTTTCCTAAGGATTAAGAATAAAGTTAAAATTTGTGAAAGTGCAAGGATGTGTCAATCAAACCCGCCAAAAAATTTAAAGTTTTAATAACTTTAAAATGAAATAAGATTTTTAATTAATTTTTGTGTGAAATGCTATTAAAATATATAATTCGTGATATTATACAGAAAAAATGAGAAAATATTAATTTCAAATCTGTGTCCAAGTACCTTTAAAAGGTTTTCGTGAATTATCGTTGAAAATTCTATCGTACTTGAAAAGGATTCATTTCTGTTTGTACACCTCAATTATATAGTTTTTAACGTAGACCTTACGTAATACATGTATATCAAATGTACCCGGCCCGTAGCTGAAAACTTTACTCTAGCACTCCGAAAAAATATATTGATAGACTAGTCTGTCAAAATATTTTTTGGAGAGTCTAATAAGATTTACTATTGAACTATAAACTAGGGAAAAAAGTACCACCTTGTTATACGGGCCTTTGCACACTTGATTTCTTCTTTTCCTAAACCATTTGTACGAGTGTTGTTAGAAAAGTTCGCGGACAAGTTCTTTTGTGAGTATACCATTTCATTGAAACCGGTCAAACTCACCAGATAAAAACTTTACCTATTTTCTAAAAAATATACAAAGATTTGATATTTTCCGGTGATTTTTAAAAAACTTATGTAGAGCTATATTAATTTCATAAAACATGCTTCACAGAGCATGCTACTTTTACGCACGTTTACATCTCATAGGCTTTTTATTGAAGTTAAAAATGCACAGTTGTAGCGTTTTGTTATAAATTATTTTTTTTATATTTGTTAACACGTTTTTATTGATAATACTGTCACATTTTCTAATCGTGCTCTAAAAAATATAACCAAGAATACACGACTATAAGACGTGAGTTACTTCGTATGTTTTCTTCGTCTTTTCACTTTTGATCCGGATACTTGGATGCAATCTATGGATTGTTTGAATCAATCAAAGAAAGAGGTTTAAATGTTAAGTTTATAAAAACTTACTTCATTATTTCTCTACAGATTTTATTAATTTAATAATGGGCATTTGTTTCTATGCTAATTTTAACTCATAGTATAGTAATGATATTTTAAAAATATTGATTTTAAAAATATATATCACAAAAAAAAAACTCCAACAAACAAATACAAAACAAAATAAAAATACAAACAAGTGTTTGTTCTTTGCTAAATAAACCCTTCAACGCCCTTAAAAATCAAGAGGCGTTTGTAAATTGACATATCTAGTTCTTTTTAAATCGCTTGCATAGCTGCTAGAAAATAAAATGAATAATACATGTATATTACTACTGGTTTAAGTAACGTTGAAATCTCGAGGAAATCAAGATATTAGAGGTATTTGCCCGCTTGGGTGGCGGGTCGGGGTACTTGCCCCAATTTCGATAGACAAAATATCTTGCCTGCCCTCTGATTTTAAAAACCTGCCATAATTCAATAATATTATAGTGAGATACAGGGGCGTACGGAGGGGGGGGGGGCTGCCCCCCCCCACTTTTTTCCCAACCTTACTTATACTATAGGAAATGTTAAATGAAAGCCTGATTGCCCCCCCTCCCCCCAACTTTTAGTGATGTACCGAAAATGTAGTATTAGAGTATTAGAAATGGTACTGAAAGTACTTGACACTGAGAAAAAGTTTGTTTACCTACCCACCCATCCACCCCCCACCTCCCTCCCCACGAAATTCCAGGTAAGTAAAAAATGTTTTTTCTCTGGCTGCCCACCCCCCCCCCCCCCACTTTCAAAAACGATGCTACGCCACTGAGATATAATCGAACAGGAGAAGCAAGCGAAAAAATACTAACCCGGCTCCCCCCTCCCCTGTCGGCAATTAAAATCGATGATTCGTGCCTAAAAGAAATTCAATCTCTGTTGGTCTTTTAAATAAAGAGGTTCTATTTCAAAGTCGTTTCTTGCAGAAAAAAGAGCCATAATAATATTGTTCAATGGACATAAGCAGTCTTTTTCCGGCAATTGGCGATGTCATGCACTGACTACAGTGGCGGATTTAAGGGGGGCGCACCCGGCGCGCGCCCCCCTAAAATTGTCAAAGTTAACGTAAATCACAGTTTCCTGTAGAAAATGGAAATATGTCTACTTGGTAGACCTCATTTTTACCCTACAAAATCTCTAGAATCCAGGAGCTTCCGGGGGCTTCGCCTCAAGGCGGCCCCCAGACCCCTTGCTTATTTTTTGCGCCCCCTCTAGCTTCAAATCCTGGATCTGCGCCTGGACTACATGTATTACAAAATTGAGGGGTTTATCTGTAAAGTTTCTCGTCTCTTTGTGGATTTTTTTTATTATGTGGCATGTATGAAATACACCCTTTCATTTTGTTATGCTCCCGAGGATGAAACTTTAAAACTTTTTATAGTCTGTCAAAAAGCCCTTCAGGGTTTTAATGTAATAAACTTTATAATATATCATGACGATTAAAGATTAAATATTATTTTCAGAAAATACAAAATGATATAGCATTACTAGTATTTCCACGATCAAAACATTAAGTTTTTTTTATGAGTAATAGTAAATTATTCCCGTTTTGAAGACAGACTAAATATTGAGTAATTTTTTTTTTTTTGAAATTTCTCCGTATGGGATTATGATTGCTTGCATCGCTCAAACGAGGATTGAAAACGCAGAAAGTTGTTTAATTTCAAATCAGAAGGTACTATTTTAATTTTCTAGTGACAAAAACAAATAAAATACCCGTTTAACATTCATTGCGTGGACCATGAGGTCCACGCAGTAAATATATAAGCGAAGTTAAACCGGATGCCCTGGGCAAACGACAGGTTACGCATGCGCGAGAATGCTAGAAAGTTCCCACCTTAGGTAACTTGCCCGTATAATAATTCGCCCTATTCGAATTAAAATATACCATTCATTGGCAAATCGCGCTTTTAATTCTGCATATCGCATTTACATATTCATTGGCAGATCCGATTTTCTCTCTTTTACATATACTTTTATATACAAACTAAACACTGATTCCATGGTACAAGCATTTTAAGAAGTTATACAGTATATAGCACTCTCTACCATCGGCTCATACATTGTGCATCAAGGCTCGCAAAATAATTTAGTGTTTCAGCAAACAAAATATCGTTTGATAAAGGTCTATAGAAACGGCTTTTAATGTGTGTGTGCGTGGGGGGGGGGGGGTCCGACAAAAAAATCTGCGTTCTACAGAGCTGTGCTTCTCGTAAATCATCAGCTCTCCATTTTTCCCATGATAAATTTCTTCCGTATAAATCCAGAACAGATGTCAAGTCCCAGCCAGTATGAGTTACACGTAGCAAAATAACCCGATTTTTTTAAAATGACTAAACTGAAAGTCGCTAATCGGAGATAAAATTTCACTTTTTAACATTTCACATTATTTTGCTTTGAGACTACAATCAGTTATAAGTAGGCAGATCATTGTAGAAAAAGTGAACAAACCTACATGAATATTCCCTACACCTAAAAATTTTCTTAATTGAATTTCAGTTAGAAAAAAACATGCATATGGTCCACGTATTGCAGTCCTTTTTTAAAGGACAGCAACTTGTTCCGACATAAATTTTTCAGTAGAACGTAATATGATGGGTTCCTGTAACAAGAGGCTAAAATGGCGCGAAACTCAGAATGATGACGTAACGTCATAATCAGTTTTACTTGTGACGTAAATAAGCTAACGGTAGGCCCAAAATAGGCCCGCGGCACTTAACGTAGTATTTGAAAATAGGCCCAAAATAGGCCCGCGGCACAAAGAATGTTAACGAGGCCCAATCTACTTGATCTGCGCATACGTTTTAACGCAGCGTCAACTCAGGCACGTCACAGTACCCTTGACTGCCGTCACAATTGAAAACAATAACGTCACAATTAAAATGACGTCAAATTGCGCTAAAACGTTTCGCTGATCTTGCATACCTGGAAGCTCTAGGCCTATAGACTGTGCATATTGAAAGCTGGCTCATTCTGGCATTTCTATTATTTACATCAGGGTTTTTAAAAAATTGTAATCACTTGTAGAACATAATTTATTACGAGGTATCAATTTCTAGGTATAGGTTCATTAATTTTATCTTGTTTTATTTCAATTATTGAGTTAGAAAAAACAAACACTGCAACCAAATTGAAAAGTAAACGATTTTAGTCTTTCTCCTTGAACATGTTGAAGAGTTTATACACATCCCTTTTTACTGCGGACTTAATTATGCATGGATTAGCTTGAGTTTAAAAAAAGTCCCTGAATCATTTAAATGCAACCACCAAAATATTTTATTTTTCTGTATAATACACGATATTAGTAAATTTCGTAATTTTGTCGCTTTTTAACCCCTCTCCCTTTTTTTCCACGTAAAACAACGTCATGTGATGAGAAAAAAATAAAGCATGGAGAGAAAATTATTTCATAATGTAAGAATTATTTTATTTTTAGAAACTAAGACAGTATTACA
>NW_026920837.1:0-17475 GCF_032062105.1 Saccostrea cuccullata | reverse complement strand
ATCGGGAAAAAAATCACACTAAAAGTATTAATTTTTACTTCTAGATTTAAAGTGTTAATCGTTTAAACCACAATGAAACTTAGGAGGCTCATTAACACCAGTTTTGATGACGTATGACACAAAAAAATAAACCTCCATTGTTTCGACGAATTACTTGGGGGTCGAATCGATGAAGATCTTGACTTATATGACCCTTAACCTTCAAAACGCTTTAAAGTATACTAAACATGCGTGTTATAAACAGTGAACAAAGTAACGTATTCATTTGACATACACCAAGAGGGATTACTTTTTAGACAAACAAAGAAAACAACAGCCAAATCTTCGCCAAACAAAGAATGTGCAATTTCTGACATGTCGAAGCAGGGCCTATCAATCAACGTGTTTGCATGGAGGAAATTCGAGTTCTAAATCTACAACCTTGTTGAAATCTAAAAATGTTATTTACTTGCACTCTTATGTGTTGGTGTCAATTTGTACATTTGCTTTATTGATTTAAATATATATTATGGAAGTTTAAAAAGTTTATTTTGAAATTAGATGTAATGTTCAAACGTTCCTTTGTGTTTTGAGTCTTGGGTAATTAGGAAAGATAACTCTTGAAAAAGGACATTTTATACCAAATATTTTCAAACTTGCAATTTTCATTTCGTTAAAACATTTTTCTTTCAATTTGTCACAAGCAATTCATTGAAATACATTCCTTGTCTCTTCAGAACTCATTTTTAAAATATTTTATGGAGATTAAACAGATAATGGACATTTATTGTTTTTTAGAAGAAACTATTTTTTTGAATAAAATCATTAGGTATTATGAAGCATTTTCATTGTGTGTACTTGTCTAAGAAGATGTCCATCATTTGACACTGAAAGTTCTGAAATTCTGGAAATAATAAACTTGAAATAAAACATTTCACTAAAATAAAAAGAAAGTTAAAAAATTCTCTAAAAAATATTTACGATATCGATATCTCCATTTGGATATTTGGCATCACATGATAAGTGGTGCTGTCATGAAATCTAAAATAAACTGTGGATGTAATGAGCCACCTTAAATAACCAATCACCACAGTGTCTAAAATATCATTGACTCAAATTTTCCACAATTAAAAATTGATGCAAAGCATCAAATCTGCAGCAAACAATTAGCATTTTGAAGTACTTTCACAATTTTGAAAGCATATTCAAAATTTACTTATTTGAAAAAAAAAATTATTTATTCATATTGCTTTGAAGACAGTCTGAAAAAAAATTACCAACGATCAACAGATACCCTGGATCTTTATCATGAATATGTTGATGGTTTCTGGAGAATAGGCTATGCTGGCAAGGCGCTGCGTAAAATGTGGAAACAAAATTATCCTTGTATCATTGAGCTGTAACATATTCAAAACACTTTACTAGATGATCATTTTTTTATTTTTCTTAACCATACCCTATGTACCATCAAATATTATCATCTGGAAACCAAAGAATTTCCTTTTATATTTATATAGTACCTTTTGTAAACCCTTTTTGACAGGCGAGATGCACTGTTTTTGAAAGGGGGGAGGGCAGCCAGAGAATTTTTTTTTACTTAATCTAAAGTTTACAACAAACAACATAGGTATGAAAGATTACGCAGCTCACCTCTCAATGAATGTTATCAGTTTTAAGTATGCAACTGACATCGTATTTGTAATATTACATGTAAACATTTATCTAAATAAAATATTCTTGCAAGTCGTGCTTTACCCTCTACATGGCATATACACATTTCTATGTATTTAGTGCTAAAACATGTATTGTGTAAACAAATATTCATAACTGTTAAAACTGCAGATATCAAAGACTTCAAGTTCATTCGGATTGATCTGTTCCCAAAACTTTAACCTGGTCTCTTGTATGGAAAATATAGGTCAGATCCAGCATCACAAGTTGAATAGTGTCCATCTAAGATGCATCATCCATGCAGTTTTTGTTTAGCTGAGGGCTTATAGTTACTTGGAGAAAAATGAGCCAGATCCAGCATCCGAAGCAAGTCTGGTAGTGCTCACTGAAATACATCATCCATGCAAGTTTGGTTTAGTTAGGGCTTACAGCTACTTGGGAATCAAAAATGAAGGTCAAATCCAGCATCCGAAGCAAGTCTGCAGTGTCCATCCCTGAGATACATCATCCATGCAAGTTTGCTTCAGGAGGGCTTATAGTTACTTGGAATGAAAATGTAGGTCAGATCCAGCATCCGGAGCAAGTTGCAGTGTCTATTCCTAGATACATCATCAATGCAAGTTTGTTCCAAATAGGGCTTAGGAGTCACTCTGGAATGAAACTAGGCTGAGATCCAGCATCCAAAGCAGTCTGGGCAGTGTCCATCCCTAATGCATCATCCATTCAGCTTTGCTTCAGGTAGGGCTTATAGTTACTTGGAAATGAAAATGTAGGTCAGATCCAGCATCCGAACAAGTCTGTAGTGTCCATCCCTAGATGCATCATCCATGCAAGTTTGGTTTCAGAGGGTCTATAGTTACTTGGGAATGAAAATGTAGAGGTCATATCAGCATCCAGCAAGTTGGCAGTGTCAATCCCTAGAAACATCATCCATGCAAGTTTGGTCCAAATAGAGCTCATAGTTGACTTGGGGACTCAAAATGTAGGTCAGATCCAGCATCTCAAACTAGTCCTATAGTGACATCCTAGATACATCATCCATGCAAGTTTGCTTCAGGTAGGGCTTAGCATCACTTGGAATGAAAAGTAGGTCATATCATATTCTAAGGGAGTTGGTAGTGTCCATCTAGATGCATCATCCATGCAAGTTTGGTCCAGAGGGCTCATAGTTCCTGTGGAATGGACTTGTCCAGACTCTTACCTGGTCACTGATCAGACAATGTAGGTCAGATCCAGCATCCAGCAAGTCGGCAGTGTACATTCCTAGATGCATCATCCATGCAAGTTTGGTTGGGGTAGGGCTTATAATTCCTTGGGATGGATGCTCCAAAAACTTTAACCTGCTCCAAAAACTTTAACCTGGTCACTCATCTAGAAAATGTAGGTCATATCAGCATCCGAAGCAAGTCTGGTAGTGTACATCCCTAGATCCATCATCCATGCAAGTTTGGTTCAGGTAGGCCATAGTTACTTGGGAATGGACTTGCTCAAAACTTTAAACCTGTATGACGTTTGAACCCAACTCCGTTGGGGTATACATAAGCTCATCTCGACTTCGTCAGGTGAGCTAAAAATGTTGCCCCAAAGTCGAAAATCCTATTTCGTGGGGGGTGGGGGGTGGGCTCTTGAGTGTCAACTACCTTCAGTACCAATTCAGGACAACATTTTCGGTACATCACTAAAAGTGTTGGGGGGGCAAATGTGCTTTCAATTAACATTTCCTATAGTATAAGTCAGGTTGGTAAAAAAGTGGGGGTGGTGACCTACTTTTAAGTTGACCTTGTTCAATCACCTAGTTGTATCAATCTACAAAGTTTGATGATCATAGGCCTTAAAGTGTCCAAATATGCCTCCAAATCAATTTGAAAACAAAAGCCCGTTACCAAACAAGATAGGTCACCTGAGCATTATGCAACAACTTTCCAGTGATTTAATTTGATTCATGTTTTAAGCCAGATGCTATGGTCTTCAATTTTGAAGTAGCACCATTGATCATCATAACAATACATTTAGCAGTTGCTTAGTTTGTTTACTTAGTACCCATAGGCAGGGTGGGGGAACAAATTATTTCAATTTATAATATTCAGAATAATGTAATGCCCCATCACACATGAACCCCTGACCCTTAGGCCTATATCTGCAGACATTGCACAATTTTTGAAAAGGCACCCTTCCTTTTCAAAAATATTTGATTAATACCAAGGAGCAGATCTCAAACAATTCATCCAGTTTCAGTATATAAGTACACAATCCCTCTTTCTGGTACCCCTGACCCTGGGGCCTTGAAATTCACAGTTCTGGAGATTTAGGGTCCTTGCTCATCATAACTGACATAGGTAGTTCATCTGCTTAATACCCAAGAGCAGAGAAGAAAATTTTCAAAGATTTAATGTATTTTCACTATATAATCAATAGAGCCCCGCCCTATAACTACAATCCTGACCCTAGGGCCATAAAATCAAAATTTTGAAAGAGGTATTCTGCCATCATAACTATGTACTTAGTTTATTTAATTCATAGGAGCAGAAAAGAAATTTTTTCAAATAATTCATGAATTTTCATTATATAATCAATAGAGCCCCACCCTAACACCCAACTCTACCCTGGGGCCATAAAATTCACAATTTTGGTAGAGCACTCTTGCACATCATAACTATGCACTTAGTTTATTTAATACCCAGGAGCAGAGAAGAAGATTTTCAAATAATTTATATTCACTATAATAATCCAGACAGCCCCACCCTAGCACCAGAACCCCTGACCCTGGGGCCATAAAATTCACAATTTTGGTACAGGCACTCTTGCTCATCATAACTATGCACTTAGCTAGTTTATTTAATACCAAGGAGCAGAGAAGAGCTTTCAAAGAATTCATGCATCTTTACTACAATAACCTATAGAGCCCCACCCTAGCACCAGAACCCCTGACCCTGGGGCCATAAAATTCAAAATTTTGGTAGAGGCACTCTTGCTCATCATAAGTATTAACTTAATTAGTTTATTTAATACCTAGGAGCAGAGAAGAAGATTTTAAATAATTAATGAATTTTACTTATAGACCCAAATACAGCCTCCCGCCCTAACACCAGAACCCCTGACCCTGGGGCTCATAAAATTCACAATTTTGGTAGAGCAGCACCTTGGCTGATTACTATGCACTTAGTTAGTTTATTTTATACCCAGGAGCACAGAATAGATTTTCAAAGAATTCATATAATTTCACTATATAATCTATAATAGCCCCACCCAGCACCAGATCCCTGCACCCTGGGGCCAGAAAATTCACAATTTTCTTAGAGCACTCTTGCTCATCATAACTATGCACTTAGCTAGTTTATTTAATACCCAGGAGCAAAGAAGATTTTCAAAGAATTCATGTAATTTCACTATATAATCTATAGAGCCCCACCCTAGCACCATAATCCTGACCCTGGGGCCTTATAAAATTCAAAATTTTGGTAGAGATAACTTGCTCATCATAACTATGCACTTAGTTAGTTTATTTAATACCCAGGAGCAGAAAGAAGATTTTCAAAGAATTTATGAATCTTCACTATATAATCTATAGAGCCCCGCCCTAACACCAGAACCCCTTACCTGGGGCCATAAAATTCACAATTTTGGTAATAGGCACTCTGCTCATCATAACTATGCACTTAGTTAGTTTATTTAATACCCAGGAGCAGAGAAGAAGATTTTCAAAGAAATAATGCATTTTCATTATATACTTATTTAGCCCCGCCCTAGCAATAGAATCCCTGACCCCAGGGCCATGAATTTCACAATTTTGGTAGAGGGACTCGATGCTGATTACAATCATGAGCAGTCCCAAATATGATCCTATGTCCAGGAGTAAAGAAAAAGATTTTTAAACATTGCATTAATTTTAGTGGATTTGGCACCACTTTTCAGGCCCCAGGGGGGCAGGGACCATGAAATTCACAAATTTTGTTCCTCTTCACCCATAGATGCTTTATGCCAAAATGGGTTGAAATTGGTTGAGCGGTTGCAGAGAAAAAGCTGAAAATGTTCAAATGTTAACGGGACAACGCACAACGCACGACGACGTACAAAAACAGAGCAATAGGTCACCTAAGTTCACTCAGGTGACCTAAGAGGTCACTGTGACCTATTTTTGTGTTAACACTATGTGAAGTCCTAAGATGCATCAACTTACACGGATGTATTCTAGTCTTTTTGAGAAAAAATACTAACGTTTTTATTAAGTGTGAAATTTTTGTTAACTTTGAACTGACCTTGTGACATGGTTGCCCTTTGCCCCAGGGTCAAGCCTTGAACAATTTCTAATCTTCAACATATCAAGACCCTTGTATGTAAGTTTGGCTAAAATCTGCCTAGGGGCTCTGGAGAAGAAGATTTTTTAGCAACCAGTACTTTTGGTTTCATTTACCTGATTATCTCCCCTAGTTTAAGGGTAATAACCTTATATCCTGTAATCAATTTGACAATGATTGGCCAAGGGTTCTCTAATTATGGCCCATACTTGGAAAAAGTTAACGTACATCACACGAACGCACACCGCACAAATGGCCAGAGCATTAGCTCTTTGAGCCTTTGGCTCAGAAGAGCTAAAATTCTGTATCTAAAATTACTCGAAAAAATGTCATTGTGTTTTTATGAAAAATGAGACGTATCAAATTCTATTTATTCAATGCAATATCATAAATCTGGAATTGAATTTTTAAACTCACTGATTTATTTAGTTTTGCTCCTTGCCCAAGATTATACATATCGTTTCGTGGTCGAATTCCACTTTCCACTCGGTGAGACAAGTTTTCGTCATGCCTGTTTACGGAGATGAATGAAACAAACGCATACATGCCGTATATGGTTGTGTAGAAAAATTATCATAGAAGACAATGGTAATAAAATGTTTGTCAGTGCATTTCATCTGAAAGTGTAAATGAGTGCGTTTCTGAGGAGTGGGGTAGTGAGTGTAATTCGGAGTTAAATACCTTCTCGTGTGATCTTATTATACTATGGATTAAAAAATTATTTCTGAAACAAGTGCCTGTGCCTTGGGGTCATGATTTGAATAAACTTTAAATGACACTACCTAGGATGCTTCCACATGAGTTTCATCTTTCCTGGTTCAATGGTTTTGGATAAAAGATTTTTAAAGGTTTTCTGATGTATTCCTATGCACAACTTTGATCAGACATTGTGAGCCTATCTGATCCTCAGGGGTCATGATTTGGGTAAACTTTAATCTACACTACCTAAGAATGCTTCCACATGAGTTTCATCTTTCATGGCCAAATGGTTCAAGAGAAGAAGATTTTTAAAAGATGTCATTAATTTTTCATTAATTCAGAGAGTCACTCCCCTTGGAGAGGGTCTTGGCATTCATTTGACAAATTTGAATCCCCTTCACCCAAGGATACTTTGTGGCAAGTGTGGTTGAAACTGGACTAGTGGTTCTTGAGAAGAAGATGAAAAATGTGAAAAGTTTACAACGCCAACGTAATAGCAGACAATGGACAAATTTTGATCAGAAAAGCTCACTTGTCTGCTCAGGTCTATGTGAGCTAAAAGCAATGTAAGATGTTCATTTTTTTTCACTAACACAATGTACAAATGCACCACTGCATGCAGTGTTATATATATATTTAAAATTATTTCAAAGAACTCTTGAAAATTTTAGAATTTCGGCATCCTAGAAGATAAATGTTGAACTTGGTAAAAAGTAAAGAGTCTGATTGTCTCCCCATTCATCCAGATTTGCTCCTCCTGACTTTCACTGAAGTGGGGATATTAATTTGGGTTGTCTGTCCATCCATCTCTGTCTGTAACCATTCCATTTCTGCATAATATTCTTGAGAACCCTTTGAGCTTTTGCAGTACAATTTTGTATGGCAACTCCCTACAGCCTAAAGAAGAATCATATTGATTTTGTGGTCAAAAGGTAAAAGGTCAAGGTCATAATTTCTGTCTGTTTTAGAGTTTTGTTCTTGAGTGATATCTTGAGAATCCTTTGAGCTTTTGCAATGAAATATTAAATAACAACTCTCTGTGGCCTACGGAAGACCCCTACTGATTTTGAGATCAAAAGGTCACAGTTTCAAGTTGTAAATTTATACATTCACCTGTGATATTTTCATTTCCGGTCATATCTCAAGAAGATTTTGAACTTCTGGATGAAATTTTAGACCCAAATCTCCTAAGGCCTTGCACACCTCTCTAAGAGTGGTTCCCCTTATTTATTTTATAAGTATTTATTGTATTAAATGTCATTTTGCATTATTTTCAGCACAAGGGCATGTGGAGAGTTATTATATATGTATAATACAGGTTGTCGTACTTTTATTCTATCACATCTATTAGAACTGTTTAAGTAAAGGCTAAATTAGCACAATGCATTGAGTAAAAGTTTGACAATATCGAAATTCTGAGTATATACATGTATGTGACCTAATGTTTGCATAGAATTTACAAAACAAGAAAGCGTCTCCGTGGTGTAGGGGTATGTCTATTGTTTACCATGTGAGAGGTCCCAGGTTCAAATCCAAGATGATCCCTTTTTTTTTTTTAAATACTTTTTTTTAGCTAAAGGATAGTATTCAGCATAAATGAAAAAGTTATGATGATAGGCTTATACAACCTCATAAAAACATTATAAGCTGCTAGAAATATTTAAATATTAAAAGAATCTTCCATACACATAGTAAATAAGCAATCAAATCTTCATATCCATAACAGTATTTCTTATTTGTCTTCAATAAACATGTATACTTTTAGTAATCTCAGTAATCGGGGGTGGGGGGGTGGGGGGGGGGTGGGGGGTTGGTCCATTTAGTAGTTTCTATCAAGATACACAGGTCTTTGTGAAATTTCATCAAAATAAGAGACATCAAAATTCTTATTGTTTTTCACAAGAAACACCCCACATAGTAAGCATGCTTCAATTTTTTTGCTTCTTCATCTGCATCTGGGGGTGGATCAGGACATTTCCTTTGTAAATATTCAAAATGATTCTAATTTAAATGAAATTATCATAGATATTTGATTAAATTTCATTTCTCAATGTAAAAAAATCTTGAACCTTAATGCGAAAAAGTTTTGAATCTTTGCTAAACTCTGCACACTCAGTTTCTAAAATCTTCAGTAAAACTTGGAGTAATCTACTTGGCTACATGATGAACCAGACCAGCAAGAACCACCTGTCTGAGAAGTTTGGCCTGCAAATCACTTGGGGGATCCAATTTGGGGTTTACACACAAGTTGGCATCTCAGAAATAATTGCATTCACTCTAATAAAAATTGAATAATAAAGTTAAAAAATGTGAAGAGGAACTTTACTCTGTATAATTCTAAAGACATGTTTTTTTTATGAAATTAAATTGACGGGTTAAGGCCATTCTATTTTTTTTTAAAGCAATTAGGATGCTTTATGAGAAGTTTGATTGAAATTAATCCAGTGGTTCTGGAAAAGAATTTTGAAAAACGTGGACACAGACCTGTTTATCCATATCGTCTTCTCAGTATTTTTGATTAAATTTATCCATGAGATTTGGCAATTGCCAGTAAGATTTAACTTTTCATCTTTTACTTATTTTAAAAATGAACAACTGCTTTTCTGATTACTAAAACTTGGTTTAACAACATGGTCTTTGTCATTTTATGATAGTCAGTGTTTTGCAACTCAACATCACTTAAGTGTTTGAAATATTTCTAGTGATTCAAAAGCATGAAACCAAGACAGATCATAAGAAAACTAACTTTCTAATTCCAACGACACAGACCCTAAACCGTGCTACTACACCACTTGCACGGGACGGTTCGGTACGTTTTGGTGAACGAACGGTTCGCTTTGTGAACGATGGACGCTTTGTGCACGGGACGGTTCGACCGGTGACGGAACATTATGCTTTGTGGACGTACGGTTCGCTTCTTGCACTGGAAATTGGGTACGCTTTGTGGACGGTACGGTACGCTTTGTGGACGGTACGTGTTCGTTTTGTGGACGGTACGGTTCGCTTCTTGGGATCAAATTTGGGTCGCTTTGTGGACGAGCACGCTTTGGGGGAAACGGTATGCAAATGAAGTGGGCGGAGCCTGTTAGTTTTCTGTTCTACGCCGCCAATTTTACAATTTTATTTCCGTTATTAAATAATGTAATTTATTTATTATTCATATCAATTGAAGTACCAATGAGTTTCTATTTATTAGAGAAGTCTAAATGTTTTATTACATGTATGTTATTGTGTTTATCACAGTCTTGTATGCTATGTCTCGGTTTCAATTTTAAATATTAATTTACACTGCAGCAGTGATGGAAGAAATAAGAAAAAAATGAAAGGAAATAAACATCGTCCCACTGATCCTTTTAGCATTTGTAAATATATTGATATTTAGAAGGAAACATTTCCGTGCGGATCGTCATGTCAGCGTTTTAAATAGAAAAAATATATACATGTACATAATATTTTTTTTTTCATTTTAAAATAAAGCATTTACAGAACTGAATATATACTTGTTCTTTATATAATACTACACACATAAATTATTTTTAATTGATTGATCTATAATAAAAAAATATGACTAGGCCTATTTGCGCTTATATTTTTATTCTTAGTAATAAGAAATGTACATTGTTTCTTATTTTTTAAATTGTAGATCTGCTGTTTAAACGTCTGCCTTAGAGAGAAATATCAGTAGACAAAAACAAATTACATGTAATTAATAAAAAAAATTAAAGAAAAGGGTATAAAAATAATTTACAGGGCATAGAAGACTTGTTTATCTGTTTTTTTTTTTCTTATGTAAATCTTTAATTATTCTGAAAATCTTTGATTATTCTCAATTTAGATACGAAATCGGCAGCAGAAACTCGGAATCAATAAAACCACTTCCGGCGTCTTTCTTGGAACAGAAAACATTTCTTTTCAATAACTAGCATTATGTTTTCAAAAATTCTCTCAGTCTAAGTAATTATTTAATAAGTTTTTATTTTATTGAGTAAATAAGTGTAATACATGTATAATGTTGTGAATGAGAGAGAGAGAGAGAGAGAGAGAGAGAGAGATGTTTCTTAATCTGTAAAAAAAAAATGTATTTATTCTCATTCTCCGTTTTATTTACATCGCCAAAGTCACATTTAATCAGTCTATGATGCTATTTAATTTCCACAACTTTCGTTCAAACTAACCCATTTACAACTATTGCGCAATGCATTTGTTTCTCAGGGCATGCACGATCCTTGTGCATCACTTGTCAGTCAAAATCGCATGACGTGAGGCTACCTGGAGAGTTGGTTTAGGCGGGAAAGAATTTCTCTTGTGATTTGAAACATTCTTATGGGCGAGTCCACACCTGTTTAATAGATTGGGTCACAGCCAGAGGGCCGGGATGCTGTGTGTTTGACACACCTTTCAAATTATTTAGTTCTGACCACATCAAGTGTACATGCATTTTTAAGTCTCACTCAACTGACATCCAAAGCGAAACTCATCTTCCAGGTTTCACCACAACACTGATTAGAATTTTTCTTCCTAAAACATCCATTTCAGACGCAATTAGATTTATTAAGCATGAATCCCTTAATTATCATTTTACTTTTTAAAAAAAATGTACAATAGCGTCACACAAATTTGCAGACTTTTGATGAGTTTTTAGTAGTGAATGAGTATCGCCTTCTGAAAAAGGGGGCAATCAAACAAAATGTGGCTTGAAAGAGGATTGAGAAAAATCATTGTCTTTTTTATTTTCATTTTATTTTTGTAAATTATCCTTTTCCAGACACAAATAAGCAGGTGTCCTGTAGATTATGATTTTTTTTTTGGATTATAATTGGAACATTTTGCACACTTCTAAAGAACTTATTACCTGCTAATTCGTATCGTTTTCATGAAAGGGGATGGGGGTACAGTGTAAAAAACCTTATAATATCTTTAATTTTTCGCAATTTGTTTTTTTTTTTTTTTTTTTTTTTTGTATGCAGCTTGTAAGTTGATCACAATTTTATTAGTCAGATTATCATCTCTATCCGTTCAGTAGAAATCTTCCTATTTACTGCATGTAATACATGTATTTTAATCCATGTTTGACATAATTACCGATTTTCAGTGTAAGTTTAATTGCATCAATGATTCGCCGAGTAATTATCTGAGCAGAATTATGTGCGAAGTCTAATACTTTTTTTTTAGACTCTAAAATAGTTCCATATATGTTTTTAAAATTCTTACAGAATTAATGATTAATTAGTAAATCATCATCTGATATGAACTAGATATGAATGCACACTTACGGTAAAAGAAATATTTATGGATCTGATTCAATGATTTAAATGAAAATTAAAATCTTAAGTCAAGAAAACCAGGAAATTAGTTTAAACATCTGTATAGTTTAATTACAAATATTTAGTACAACAAATATTTCAAAATAAGTTGATTTAATTCGTCAAATAAAGAAAATGAAAATATTTATTATCAGATCCGTAATGGGGACCGTGATACACCTTGTTACATAGTGTCCATGATCGCTGACATCAAGGATGCCGACATCGAGTTCGAGGTTCACGGTGCCATGTGTTTTGCGGAAAAACCCGTGGTCTGTACTGTACCTTTGATCACAAACACAACGAGTTGATCTAATTTATAGCATATAAGGAATTGTCTCAAACTCTGTCTAGTTGTTTTGAAGTTGTTTATTTCGAGTAGTTTCCTTTATTTTCACAGTTGAAAGCCCAGATGCACTACAATCTCATAAAGATGTTTCGAACAGCCAGACATAAACTCCTCCCTTTTCACGGCGCTATTGCGAAAAAATAAGCCAAAATGACTTATTTGGTCATTGCCCAGTTTGCCAATTTATTGGGGGTGTGGTTTGCATAATTAACCAAAGAACGGTACGGTTTGTTTCTTGCACGGAACGGTACGCTTTGTGGACGGTACGGTACGCTTTGTGCACGGAACGGTTCGCTTTGTGGATGGAACGGTACGCTTTGAGCACGGAACAGTTCGCTTTGTGGACGGTAGGGTACGTTTTATGAACGGAACGGTTCGCTTTGTGCAGGGGCGGTTCGCTTTGTTCACGGTACGGTACGCTTTGTGCAGGAAGGTAGGTTCGTTTCTAGGTGTATAGACGGTTTAGGGTTGTATTTCCGATTTCATTTTTTCCCATAGCAAAATGTGAGATGTATTTTAAACAAAAAACCCCTACAAAATACTGTGAATTCTAAGAGTAAACAGGTCTGGTGACAAGTTTACAGATTGACAGACAGATTAGAGGAACTGTGAACACTGAGCAGCAAATGATACCCACTGTCTTCAATATGATTATAATGGCAGTGTCAAAGATTTGCTCGGGGGAACAAATATGTGTCATAAAAAGTAAAATAAAAGATCCAAATGGCTTTAAGAAACAAAGATTAAGTAAAAGTTTCATTAAATTTCATTCAGATGTGTAGGTGGAGTTTAGTCTAGTCATTCTACTGAAAAATGAGAATAATTGCAACAGAAATTTTTTAATAGGTTTAAGAAAACTATTGGTACCACATATAAAAAGTTTAGAAAAAATCACTCGGGGGAAAGTTGGGAAATCGAAAGATTAAAATTTGGGATCAAAATGAATTTAGAATGACCCATTTACACCCCATTTCTCTATATGAGCTTCCTATGCAGACAACCTGTAAACAATAGCCAATTAGCAATAAAGAATATTTGTTTAAATTTATTTTTAAAAAAAAAATAATTATTTTGTATTGTGGGGTGGATCGTGTACTTGTGCAAAATCTCAAAATTCATGTAAAAAAAAAAGATGGAACGCTGTTTTATTCCAATATACATGTATGTGAAATTCCTAAGTGAGAATGTGTTTATTTTCTTTTTTATTTTATTTGTAAACACCTGGATGGCATTTATACCCCGGTAGTTTTGGGTTTTATACACTGAAAATAAATATAAACAAAAAATGTATAGAACACAGTTTGTACACAAAATAAATAAAAACAGCCTTTTTTAAAGAATTTTTATCAACAAGACAATGTATATCAGAGTTGTTACAATTGCATCATCACAGAATATATTTTGATTAAATATCTAGAAAATATAGAAAAATTTATCATTTTCAAATAAAGAGTGAAAAGTTTATGGAATCAAATGAAAAATTTATTTGAAGGTACCCAAGTTAAAAAAAATAAATATTTAATTCCATTCGGGATTCCCCCTTTTTGAATTTGGGCTGTGTGATTCAAAAATTTTTTGCTTTCCAGATTACTGCTATTGCTTTTATAAAATGGTAACCTTATATAAAATGCCAACTGATATTGACTTTTCTTTACAAAACTGCACCATCTAGGCCAAGCTTAAAAAATTCTTTGTTTGAGTTGCCGACCTGAAATTTTTAAACTGGGTACGTAGGTAGGCATTTTTTTTTTTTTTTTTTTTTTTTTTTTGGAAAAAAAATAGATTTTTGTTAGATAACAAATAAACGAGGTTTTCATACACTTACAAAATAATAACCCACCTTTGAAAACCACCACTATAAAAAACGTGTCAAAATTTGAAAATGAAACTGTTTCAATGTTCTGAAAAATTGAAAAAAAAAAATTACCAAATGGCAAAAAAAATTTTGGGGTCGGGTGCATTTTCAGTGGGTCGGTAGGCAACTGAAAACAAACTTAATTTTATTTTGGGCCCCTCATCTATACATGTATGTATGCATGTACAAGAGCTGCAGTATGCTTATAGTAATGGAAATAATTCAAATGGAATTTTTAACAGTTTAAAATGCTTAAATGCTCTTTTTCAAAATTCTTAATGTAACTTTAAAAAAATATTTTAAACCCATTTTTAAAAACTTCTCCTTGTAGAACAAATGGTCATTTTTGCAAATAAAATGCCTGATGCAGTACTTATTTAAGCTCCATTTGATGGGGACTGGTGATAAAGGTTTCCCATGAGAATGCTACAGAATGCTAACAATCTGGAACACTTTCAAAGTCACTTCTTAATAAAAGCAACATTGAAAAAAGAAAAGTAGATGGACTAATCTATCTATATTATTGTATTTTGTATAACGTCCCCCCGTAATTTTTCATGAATATGGAATCCCAAACTTGCCGGTGGAGAGCTGCAAATTTTGTATACTCAGCAGTAAGGGCCATTGAGCAGTGGGGGATTTTTTTCCCCCCCGTGCCTACTGCAACACGGGACCTCTGTTTATAGGTCTCATCTAAAGGACCGAAAGGTCCCACAGTGGGATTCGAACCCGCGACATAAGGATCGACCCCACTTCGCAACTCTAGAATAGACGCTATAACCACTGCATCATGCGGGTGAATTCCTAGATTAAAGCCAAATTTTTATTATTTCTATAACTGTTATGATAAAAATATTTCGGGAAAATATAACAAACATTAATAATCTTTTCATATGAATTTGAACGAGGAAAATTGACTACCATTATCTACGAAGGTTTAACAATTAATTCTTCCTTGTGAAACAAATACTTGGCTTGCTCTCTTTTACTTCATTCCATTTGTATAAGTGCTTTAATTTGACCTTATAGATTTTTTTTATCAATAAGAATTAAATAATCTACTGTGTGCTTTAATTGCCCCCCCCCTCTTCAAGTAACATTACATAGCAATGGTTTGAAATACATTAAAATTTAAAAGGGTAACAAAAAAAATTTTAACTGCGCAGAACCTTTGCACCAATTTCGCGATTTTTTTTTTTTCTCAAAGCAATTTAATTACTGTTATTGGGTACATTTGGTTAAAATGATCATTTTCAAGGGATTACAATTTCAGATTTTATCATAAAACTATTTTATCTTTATATTATTGCATGTAGTTGAGGGTTACACTGAAAAAATCTTGAAATATTTTTTGAAATATCACCATCCATAAGCAACATTGACTGTTGCTATGTCTTTAGGAGGGTGTGGTTTCATTATTTGGAGGGAAAAAATACATTGATCCATTGATTTAAATAACTTTTATTAAATTGGGGGGGTTATTATTCTATCAAGCAAGAACCATCATACTCATTATATTGTAGAAGCATTTTATGATACTGATGTATACAGAGTATTTTTTTTTTATTTCTGAGCATTTTATACAAGTTACCAACCAATCATATTGCAGGGACTAAAACTGGTGTCAAAAGTTGAAAGAAAATTTTCTGAAGGGTGGACAACACAACTTCAATGTAATTATGGGGAACAGCTTTGCTGTGATAAAAAAATTCAGAGTTTAGAATATTTGTTGACAAAAAAAATTAACAACCTACTAATAGAATAAAAACATACAAATCTATTTCGGGGAGGGGTGGAGCTCAGTGGAAACTTCCCACAATTTTCTTCATGTACAAGAAAACCTTTCAGTTACAGGAAGGATTCAGGTTCTAATTTTTTTTTGGGGGGGGGAGGGGGGATTTTCCGCTACTTTTTCATAAAAAAATTTTTTTTTGGGGGGGTCCTTTACCCCTCTTAAACTTAATTATTTTCGGATATTACCCTTCATATTAATTAAAACATTTTTATTGATTCTTTACTGTTGGTGATTGAGTACATTCGTGATACTTTGTATTGCTGAATACCGGGTTTTTTTTATGTTAAATACATTTATAATGTTTCCATGGTTACCATTAATTTACATAAATTTTCTAAATAATTTCTTTGAAGAATTTATGGCAACAACATGCATTTTTATGTGTGTAAACTAACGTAGTGACTATATTCGTGTTTGTTAAGGTTCATTGTTGAAAAGTAGGTGAAATTCTCAATTTATACTGTTTCCATGGCAACCAACACATATAGCAACCAAAATTTAATATTTTTCCCTGTCAGGTTATTCAGTTAAGTTTATTTCCCTACTTACATGTTTTTTTTTAAATAAGTATAGAAATTTCTACTTTACATTGTTCATTTGACACTTAATCAGAGGAACACAATACGTCCCAAAAACCTAATTTTTCAATTTTCCCATGTATGAATTTTTCTAAACTTTTTGTTATATATTCAGATCATACCATAGATTGATAAAAACTAAGTTTTGAAACTGTTGCAATTAGTTCACATTTTGATGGAAAATTTGATAATTTGACTAGACTAGTTGCATTACTATAAGAAATGGGTACCCCAAACACAAAAAAAAAAATTGGGAAAAGCTTTACTTGTCAATGAGCTTTCAGCTCAAGGTGAGCTTAAGAGGTCAAGGGACCTACTTTTAATTTCTCATGATATGATGTCCTAAAAATGCATCAACTTAAAAAAATTTAAAAAACCCCAAAGCAGTCTTCATAGAAGCAAAATACTAATGTTTTTTTAAAGTGTAATTTTTGGTCAACTTTGAAGTGACCTTGAGACCATATGCCCCAGGGTGATGCCTTGAAAAGTTTTCCTCTTCAACATATCCTCATCTTTGTATGATTGTATGTAAGTTTGGGTAATCTGCCTAGTGCTTCTTTTTTTCAGCAAACAGTACTTTTAGTTTCATTTACCTAATCATCCCCCCTTGTTTAAGGCTCACAGCCCTACTTTAGTAAAGATAGGAGCCCTTATCATATGTGTGCAGTACCCAATTATTATCATCTGTAATGCCTACTGTTCTAAAAAAGTGATTTTATGACAAAAATACTTGATATCATGATTACTTAACTAAGTTGAACTCTTTCATGATGGAGGTAGGAAACGTCTGTTGGATGGGGGCAAAGTGCTATTGAATACAATGCAAGATCATATGTAGAATTTATAAGGACAGATAAGTAAAAAAATCCTGGTGGAATACCTTTATTGCTAAACAATCGCTGAACCAGCCTAACTAATTTTTGAGAGTGAAACCTAAAATGTTAATTTTTT
>NW_026920836.1:0-17615 GCF_032062105.1 Saccostrea cuccullata | reverse complement strand
TTTACCATTAAACTGTACTACAAAACTAGTATGACCTTATTGTATAATATTTGTCAATTTTGAGGACAAATGGCCAACCAGTGAAGAGCAAATGAGTTGTCATAATGGAGAGCCAATAAGATGCAAACCAACGTTGGCCCAAAAATGATGTTTTCCTGATATTGAAAGAATAAGTGGCCCAACAATGGCTCAATGGTTCGTTGGTCCAACAATAAGCCAACAAGTTGGTCTGATTAAGGGCCGATGAGCAAAATACCGATGGCCCAACATTAATTGCTTACAATGGCCCAACTGTACAAAAATGACGTTTGCCCAACATTGAGAAAATACATTGGCCTAACAGTGGCCCAATATTAACTGTTACATTGGCCCAACAGTAAGCCAATAAGTTGGTTTGATTAAGGGCCAATGAGCAAATTACCGTTGGCCCAACATTAGTTGCTTACAAGGCCCAATTGTACAAAAATGACGTTTGCCCAATATTGAAATAATACATTGGCCCAACAGTGGCCCAATATTAACTGTTACATTGGCCCAACAATAAGCCAACAATTGGTTTGTTTAAGGGCCGATGAGCAAATTACCGATGGCCCAAAGTTGAATTCAAACAGTGGCCCAACATAAGGAGCGTTGTTGGCCCAACAAGGGTCCAATGACATCCTGCTATCTGGGATCCTCCAAGTGACGTTGCATCGATTTTGAAAGTGGAGAAAAACGTCGTCTTACCTGAAAAAAAGAAGAAAAAAAACATGACAAGCAAATAAAAAGGGGGGGGGGGGGTTATCACATTGTGTGATAAGTAAAAATATATAAATAAAATCAATATTTTTTTTACTTTTTAGCAAATTCATATATTTTTGTAATGGATTTTTGTTTGTTATATACAGTTCATACAGCCTCTTCTGACAAAAAAATGTTCCGAAAAATATTGTAGAATTTGTAAGGAAAAAAAATCTCTAAAATTCAGGAGCTTCTGGCCCGGTCTCAAGGCGGTCCCAGACCCCTGCCTATTTTTTCCGCCCCCTAATTTTAGTTTCTGAATCCACGCCTGGATATATTTGAGCACATAATACACATTTGTATGAGGTTGTTTTTTCCGAATCCGAACCAGAGTTAAAGTTCAGTCAACTGAGCTCGCAATGCCATCTTATTCCCTATATAAACTATTTATCAATAGCTTTGACAGCTCTTTCCACGGCCCGGTCCTTCTACAGGTTTGTCTTGACTGATCCTCAAAATGTACACCACTACATCATCAAGTCTGTGTGAAAGTACAAGGGTGCTCCATCCACCATTTCCATCCACTGGTGCTTGTGGACAGGACCCCCCGTGCGAATATACACCCTGGGCCAAAAGATATTTTTATTTTATTTTTATTCATCTTTTTTTTTCTTGAATTTATCTTTTAGTACATATTTACATTGTATTCCATAAGAAAGATACAAAAAAAAAAAAGAAGAAAAAAAAATACAAAAAAGTAAAATTAACGGTTTATTAAAAAATCATACCCATGATATCATAATAATAAATACTATAATATATTTTGCATGTTACTTGTGGGACAGGATGGTCAGGGTCTTGGATCAGAGTTTTAAGGGAACACGGAGGAAAACAAATACGCTAAAAGGCAGAGCTTAAACTACATAAACTAATTTTATTCAATAAACAAGTATTAGACATAAAGATATTGATATCGTTCTGTATTACAGATAACCCCCTCTCTTTCTTTGCAAAAATAAAGGGGGCCCAATCCCCTTGAACCCTCCCTAAATCCGCAAATGACGTGTACATGTGTAGGTTGCAACTTGAACTTCGATTTTTTATTGATGTTAATTTTATTTTAAAATACATCACAAAATTGCCATGATTTATCTACGCTAAAAGTTGGGGAGTGGATGCAATCTGAGTAGACTTTCAATGAACATAGGGGAAAAAAGCTAAATTTAGAAAAATAAAAAACTGAGGACCGCGGTGCACCCCCCCCCCCTCACTTAACGGATACTGTACTTGTCTGGTATGTCTGGTCACTAAATAAAAGTAAAAGCTCATCCTACATTTTGTATGGTTATTTAGTAATAAAACAACTACGTGTTTTGCGTATTGTCAAAGGCATATATACATGTACATATGTTTACATGACAAAAATTAAAATGTTATTCATGCATTGGTCAAGTTGGGGGAGGGGTAGATTAGAGTTGTTTTTTTTTGAGGAATTAGATTGCGTAGTGAACCTTTCTTCACTTTTTAAAAGTTTTTTCACAAAGTCTCAATTCCAATATCTTATTTAATTATAATTAGTAATTAAAAACACAATTTAGCCTAAATACGATTTTCCAAAATCTCCACGCTTTTGGACTAGTCTTTACTTTGATCACGTGACATTATGATAGTTCATAAGGTCAGATTGAGATTGCCTTTTGTCAATATCGGTCACTACTGCCATTGCTTCTGCGATTGCATCTACTTAGCGCTGTCACTGCATTCTTCAAGACATCTTGCACAGAAGAAGATTTCTTCTGGATGAGGTTAGTTTATTGAAGTTGTTATATTCGTCGATTTATCGCTCTATATGGTGTCATTGTGCAAAAAATTTCGTGGTGAATACTCGAACATTTTGACGCCATTTTTGTCCTGCAGCAGAACAGAGAAATTTATTAGGCCGGTGCATGCATTTTGAAATATTTGTATGCATGTGTTTACGTGTATATTAGGTACCATTTGTCAAATTTTATTAAGTTTTAGCTGAGACTACTGAGATGTAGAAGTAAAATATTGACATGTATATGGTTATATTGATAAAAAATAAGGACTTCCGGTGGTGAGTGCGCATGGACATTGAGATATTCATGCTCACAATTTCATATCTTTATTGACTCGGTTCGAGGGCAACATGCATTTTGTCGGACCCAAAACTCAATTAAACTGCTTGCCCGAGGCTGTTAAGGATGAGAGCAGACGGTTTTGTTCCAGGGTTGACAAAAACCCATTTTGCCTGAGAACACTGTCAATAAATAATTTGTTAATGTTATACCTTTTATTTCAATATTTTTGACATATATGCATCTTGTACTGTCTTCTGTGATGTAAACCCTTGGGGTCTGTCACTTTTAAACATTGATGATCGAATGCTAGTGAGATTACGCTCCTCCCATTGTGTGACATCTCATTGACAGGTCCAACATCTCATTGACAGGTCCAACATTTCATTGACAGGTCTAACATCTCATGACAGGTCCAACATCTCATTGACAGGTCCAACATCTCACTCAGCAGTCAACATCAATTTTTATAATGCACATTTTAAAGGTCATAATATCCAAAAAATGTTCATATTAATTTGCAAATATTTTTCAGTATGAACTTATATGGGGTTCATATGTCATAGCGCGACCAAATTACATGTCGAGATGACATCTTGTTTACTTTATTTCTGTCTGGGTTCAGAACTTTTAAGTTAAAAGCGATGAAAATGTCAAGATTAGTTTCTTTAACTACGGTAATCAAACTCTTAAGGTCGGCAAAGTCAAAATATGAAAGCCATAGCACCAACTACATGTATTCAAAAGTTATGGCCAAAGTTAAATTTTGTAATTTTTTAGTAAAAGTGGGTCAAACTCCAAGGTCAAGTTCTAGAGGTCAAATTTGCTGACTTTTTTCCAAGATTATACTGCTGTGAAATATGGAAACCATAGACCCATCCACTCAAAAGTTATATAGCCAAGGTTACAGTTTTGGGGGACAAACAGACAAATATCTTCAGGTAGAGTTGATTCTGATATCTTCAAACCATGATCCCCAGGGTCTTGTGTATTGGTGTGTTCAAAATTAAGCCTAATCACCTGTATTGAATTGTTGGCGTATTTTTGAATTAGCGCAACACACTTCTGTGCTGTATATTGAATTTATATATGATTTCTTAGGGTTTCCTGAATTAGCGCATCAATGTCAATACGCCAAAGTGGCTAAAATATGATGCCAGGGCGCAATCTTTTAATACAGGTTGTACAGTATACATGTATATTAAAACACTTATGCTTCGATTGTGAAAAATATGAATGAGATTAGGATGTGTAATCTTACCTTAACCTCAACCAGAAAAAAATCCTGCATCTTGTAGTGACTTATTTTAAAAATCAAGGAAAACAACTGTGTTGTGTTTATTTGTATACTGATCGAGTTTTCTTGTTGTTATTTAGATGGAGCTTCGACGGTCTTCGAGGATTCGGCGTCGCCCTGCCTGGCACGCCGACTACGTGATGGACTTCCCGGTAAGTATTATAACACACAATCTCTATTTCTTAGTTGATAAGGCTCATGATACAAATCCAAGATTTCTTGTCCAAATTTTTATCCTCTGCCATTAAATGATTCCATTATTCTGTCCTCATTGACTTTCCGTTCATTTTCTCAGCAACATTTATACACATAAATTATCTCTAATTTGATATATGGGTATGTCATAGGAATATGTATAAGGGCTCAAGTTTGAATTTGGTCATGATCCAATGATTTTTGCCAGAGTTATTCCTCTTGAAATAAAAAAAAAAATAAGAAATTTCAGTTTCCACTCTTTAAGGACTTAGTTTTGAAGGATACATGTATAGGATGGTATTTTACTAGAATATTCAGGTCAAGTTCAAATGATTTTTGGCCAAGTTATCCTTCTCAAACTTAAAATAATGAGAAATTTTCAGTTTCCACTGTGACTCTCAGACTTTTGTAGGATCAAGTATTTTGCATGTGCAGGCAAGAATAAGGTGCAATTCTTTGGCGGTTTGCATCGCCATAAATATGGCCGGGGCAAATAGTGCTTGTCATGTCCGTCTTCCGTCCTTTTGTCTGTCCTTCTGTCACGCTTTGCGTTTAGCTCTGTTCAAAGCTAAGTTTCAAACAAACTATCCAAGATGTTTTCATCAAACTTCATATGCTGATAGATATTAATTAGAGCTATGCAGCTGCATCAAAATTTTTTGACCTTGGTCTTTCCTTTGACCTTGACCTCGCTTTTCTTAAATTAGTGTTTAGCTCAGTTTTAAACATACCAGTCAAGATGGTGCTATCAAACTTCACATGTTGATACATACTGAATTACTGATGAGAGCTATTCAACTGCATCAATATTTTTGACCTTGACTTTTACTTTGACCTTGATCTCACTTATCTTCAATTAGTGTTTTGCTCAGTTTTGAAGATGCCATTCAGGATATTTTTATCAAACTTCATAGGCTGTAACATATTGATGAGAGCAATTAAAATTCATCAACATCTTTTACCTTGACCTCTCCTTTGACCTTGACCTCACTTTTCCTAAATCAGTGTCAAACTTCATATGCTGATACATACTGATGTAAGCAATTCAACTGCATCAACAATTTTTACCTTGACCTTTTATTTGATTTTGACCTCACTCTTATCAAATTGTTTTTAAGTCAGTTTTAATTAAAGACATCATTCTAGATATTTTCATAAAAATTCATATGTTGATACATATTGATGAGAGATATGCAAGTGCATCAACATTTTTTACCTTGACCTTTGCTTTGGCATAGACCTCGCTTTTCTTAAATTATTGTCAAACTTCATAAGTTGATAGATATTGAAGTAAGCATTTCAAGTGTATTATCATTTTTAGCTCACCTGAGCCGAATGCTCAAGTGAGCTTTTCTGATCACATTTTGTCCGTGTTCTGTCCGTCTGTCCATCTGTAAACGTTTCACATTTTCGACTTCTTCTCAAGAACCCATGGGCAAATTTTAACCAAACTTGGTACAAAGCATCCTTGGATGAAGGGGAGTTTAAATTGTCAAAATAAAGGGCAAAGTCCCCTTTCAAGGGGAGATAATCAAGAAAAGACAAAAATAGGGTGGGGTCACTAAAAATCTTCTTCTCAAGAACCACTGGGCCAGGAAAGCTGAAAATTATGTGGAAGCATCCTTGGGTAGTGTAGATATTAAATTGTTAAAATCATGACCCCCGGGGGTAGGGCAGGGCCACAATAGGGAATCCAACTATTACATAGATCAAATCTTTAAAAAACTTCTCAAGAACCACTGTGCCAGGAAAGCTGAATCTTACATAGAAGCGTCTTTGAGAAGTGTAGATTCTAAAGTTTTAAAAAATCATAAAAGGGAAGGAGGTAGTGGGGCATGATAGGTATAGCAATAGGGGGAATCTGGTAAAGAACTGCATCACCCAAGTTGCTCAGGTGAGCGATGGGGCCAATAGGCCTCTTGTTTACCTTGACCTTTCATTGACCTTGACCTCACTTTTATCCATTTGTGTTTAAGTCAGTTTTAAAGAAACCATTTATAATACTTTTTTAACTTCATATTCTGATACTTACTGTTGAGAGCTTTTGCTTAGTAACAATATGAATGGAGCCAGCTCAGCATATATTTGATCCCTAGGCCTGTGTAGCATAATATTTTGATACCGCGAAATATTGAATCTGGTACAGTGTTCGAAATTCGGAATTATTTTCTGTGGGTCCAAAGGACCCACTGATAAAGGGTCTACACAAGTCCTTCCAAGGCAGCATTGGCCCAAAAATAATACCATCAAATATTTTGGATAAAATAAACTTTAATTGACAATCTTGATAAGTTTATCAATTCTCTACCAATAAAAAATCATGTTATTTAAAAAAAAAATTCCAAAAGATATGTTAATATTACTGTAAACATACTTTTTGTTTCCTATAACATTAAAAAAAACAGGGTCTGTCTGTAGGTTTTTTTTTTTTTTTTGCCTAATGTATGATCTCACATATAATATAGTTTCTATTTAAAATATTAAGTTTCACTTTCCCTAATTTCCTAAATAATTAGGACCAAACATCACAGGACTGAAGTAAACAGGTGGGATATTTACAGTAGACACCCAGCATGGCTGTCTTGCGATAAAAAACGAAGCTTAACAAATGGGGAGAGGAAATGCTAGATGATATAAAAATGATCATTCCTCTTCATATTTAAGTGAAGGTTGACTAGGATGACATATTTATATTTCAACTAAAGCTACAATTTACATTCTTTATAAAAATTTCATCAGCTGATTGAAACCGGCACAGCTAGATTATCAGTTATGGTAGCAATTTGAATGTGTCGGTCGGGTTATAGGATAGAAACTAGGGATGTCAATGAGTACACGGTTAACCGGGTACTCGATCGAACGTCCGAGTATCGAATACTAAAATCGGTACTCGGTTACGCGGATGTATATTTTTAAATATTTCTAATTTTATTTATTAATGCATTAAAACATTAGTTTTAAAACATAAAATGTTCATTGCACTTGTACATACAATAATTAGGGTTTCCTATGACTCTAAATGATCGTAATCCCCTGCGGCAGTGTTTATACAATAATTACCTTGACCAAGCACTACCTGGTTTTTCTCACCTTCGGTAGTCTTCTACCCTTATGTTTAGTTTGCTTTAATTATTTGTTTTCATTGAACATCGTTTAAGGTCTATTATGTTTAAATAAATTAAATAATTTTGTCAATTCTCCAAGAAATCGTAAATTCTCGGGAAAAGAGACAGACGATATTGCACGTGCAATTGTTGATACTGATGCGTTTGATTACATGCCAATTAATGCAAATGGTTGAAGGCAAATGCTTTAAAAAACTGATGTCCATCGTTGCACCAAACTGCAACATACCGTCTCGTAATTCTATGAAATCTAGGAACGAAAAGTGTACGAAGATAGTAATCTCACTCTGTTATATTGAGAACTTAATCAAGTTGATACTGTACATGTACATATACATGTAGCTCTGACGACTGATCACTGATCAAACGCATCAAACAATTACATTACAATTACGGGACAGATTTTTTTTTAACAAAAACACTGTGAGCCATTTATGATTTTATTTCTCGTATTTATCTGATCAATAAACATGATAAATTGAACTTAAAAAAATTTTAGATTGAATTTTGTCGGGTACAAAGTGGTCATAAATGTTACAACAGAGACACATTTACGGATAAACCTCCCATCAGACCATGTGGTTTTATTTCTACAAGAGTTAACAATGTTTTACAGAAATCAATTAACTTGTTCATATTTATATATATTTACACTTTTACCGAGTACCCGGGTACTCGATCGGAAAAACGTCCGAGTAACCGAGTATTAAAAATTGACCGATTTGACATCCCTAATAGAAACATATTTTTTAGGCCTTCTTTCTTGCCAAATCATCATCGGCCCAAAATCATTTCAAGGACCCATTTAGTCATACTATACATGAGTCCTTCCGTTTGTACGTCGGCGCAGGACCGACGGGCCGACGCTAATTTCGAACACTGATCTGGTACCTATCACTTTTTCTCTGCGACATATTGAATCCTATAGGTTGATGAATTCTACCCATTTGCTTTTGTCATCGTTGTAAACTTCTTACATTTTCATCTTCTTAACCCTTTGTGTGCTGACTTGTTTTACGTGCGCTGTAACCTCAGGACTGAATTGTTTTGTAATATCAACAAAATTATCACAGTGGTGTACTAAAATGCAAATATCTCAAATTGTTGACAACCAATTTGCTTGAAATTTGGCAAATATATAGCAAATGTGTTTTTTAATCTTTACTATTTTTTTTTTTGAATTCTTTTATTTTATGTTGCCATGGAAACCAAATTTTCAAAAAAATTATTTTAAAAATGACTTTTTAGCATTCTAACTATATTTTTCAGAGAAAATATTGCACTTTGATGAAAACAAATAAATCAATCACTTTAAAAATTCAATTTTAGTTTAATATTATGCAAAAAAAAAATTTTATTTAAACAATAACTCAATGATAAAGTCAATGTTATATATACCGTTATGTTGTGAAAAGTCATTGTATACTTATCTGAGTAAGGGATATATTAATGTAGGTTTAAGTGAATTCTGATTAAAGTCAATGGATTTTTTTCAGATTTTAACTAAAAAGAGTATAATTGAAGATTCAATTAGCCTGTAAATATAAAACAAGTGATTATTTTAAGAAATATTGACAATCGTATAAGAAAGTATGATCCTCAAAGAATATGCAGTTTTCGAGGTTGGGAAATCTTGGAGCAAACTGGCACAACAATGAACTATTTGCTGTTACTAGTATTCATTTTCAAATTAAAGCAGTCAACATGTTAAATAAATTAAAAAAAAATAAAATAACATTTACACTAAGTTTTAGAGGTCTTATTTTCTACTGACTGGTATCTAACAGCCCTAAATATACTCTAGTAATTCTCAAATCTTTTTTTTTTATTTTGCTTTTATTGAAGAAAATGCATTTCTCCGTGTTATTTGTGAAGTTTACATATTCATCAACTTTCCTCCCACAGTACTTCTCACTCTGTAAGAAATGTGGCATTTATTTTAGAAGTTTTATTCCTGGCTGGCAACAATAATTGCCAGCAGGAAAACTAGTACTTTAAATTTTAGAAATTTAAGCACCTTTAACAGTCATTCCTGTACGAAATGTTCCGCCCGGAATATAGGAGGAATTGAGGCGTACTTGGAGAGGGAATTCCGGGCGTCAGTTTGTCTCTCTATATATGGTGATACACAGGTTCCGGGCGTAACCCAAGCGGAAAACAAGAGGAAATGGGCAGGAATTTGAGGCGAAAAATGCAAATGAGCTACGCCCGGAAAAATAAATGACGCCCGTAAAAAAATTACGCCTGGAAACTAAAATTACGCCTGAAATAGAATTACGCCTGGAATGTCCTTATTATTATATTATACTATGTGACCTAAAAACCTATATATTTACCAATGTTAACAAAGAAAAACATTTAGATTATGATTTACAATGTTAAAGCTAAAAATTCAGCCTGTTGAATTGTAAGAAAACATAATGACAGGTCATTAACGTATAGTATAGAAATGTAACTTATAAATTTTGTGTATTAAGGGACACTAAACACCACCATGATTGAGTGTGTATTTAGAATTAAACAAACTTTTTACAATATTGGTACATTTTATCATATGAAACATTTTAGTTACCCAAATGAAAAAAAGGGGGAAACAAAATACTATAACAAACTACTTACAAAACACATGTTTTGATAGTATTCCGATAGTATAGCAAATCACATGCAAATGAGCTAACAAAACACTATAACAAACTACTAACAAAACACTTTTACAAACTACTAACAAAACACTTTAACAAACTACTTACGAAACACTCTAACAAACCACTAACAAACCACTTTAACAAAATACTTACGAAACACTCTAACAAGCTACTTACAAAACGCTTTAACAAAATACTTACGAAACACTCTAACAAACTACTAACAAATCATAAGCAACAAATCATCAATAAACCACTAAATTTGAATTTTGAAAATTATAATTATAATTAGCAAATTCACAAGTCTTTGAAAACATCTAAACACAATCTCATATTGAAACATTATAAACACCTTGTTTCAAAGTATTTTGAATTCCAGGATTGACATTTTTCTTCATAGACAATAGCACACCATTCCAACATTTAAAAACTTGAGAGATATAATTCTTAAGCCATTGGCCACTTCTCCAATCACATACATTTTCACAGAATTTTTAAGTATAATTATAATTCATCATTTAATCCAGTGCTTAAAACTGATATAAGCTGGGTAGTATATGGATTAAAGGTCAATCTTAACATGAACAAAACCCCAATAAAAACAGGCCATATATGTACACATCCACATTCACAGATTGAAGGTTACTGTAGTCCAGCATAAAAGAACTTTATGTCATGCAATAAATAAATACCTCTGTTATATCCAGATTCATCCTGATTATGCTTTTTCCAATCAGGGATCAATATACATGTATATACTTTACATGTCCCTTCATCAATCTCTATGTTTCTCTCTGACCTAGTGCTGGTGGTTTGAAAATTGGCGCAAAACTAGTAACACAGGATGAAAATAGATAAGTTGTTCTTGGAAGATTTTACTGCACCTAGATAATTCAACCCTAAACATGTCTGTTAATCAAATGAAATGCTAACAAAATATTACTTTGATGCAGACAAGTATAATGAAACACTTTCAAAATGCAATTTCATTCTGCAGAGTGTAAAGAAACATTAATAAAACACCAACAATGTAATGAAACATTAACAAAATACCATGCCACTCCATCCTGTAAAGTCTTGCATTGATGTTTCATTAAATGCAACACTTTCAAAACACACTAAGAAAATATAAAAGTATGATTTGTTAGTGTTTTGAAGATATTTTGCAAGTATTTTGTTAGATTTCTTTTTCATTTGGGTACTCAATACAATTCTCCATTTACTCAGTAGTTTACAGTTCCTCAGACTCACTGCAGTCTGACCATCAGATTGTTATTCTCAGAATGTGTGCAGCAGGAAACTCAAATATCTAAAGTAAGTTTAGGGTCAACAAATTATAACTATATCATTGTACATTATCCTAATCAAATTTCCTCAAATAGGCACCAGATATTAATGATCACACCTACCAGCAGATACTGTGTCATCCAGAAGAAGTGTAAAAGCCTTAACCTTGATATATCTGCATTTCCTATTTCACTCACACTTAACTCCCTCCTTCATGATCAAATTCAAACTTAACCCCCTATCTGAAATGACCCTTAATTGATAATTAAATTGACCAATCAGAGGCTTTTACTTCTCCTGAAAGTTCCAGGCATAATTTTTGTTTCTATTTTCCTGCCATTTTACGCCCGGAAAATCTGAACTTGCCAATTGACGCCCGGAAATTAGAAATTACGCCTGTAAGACGTCTCTTCTCCTGAGTCGTAACTTTTTGAAAATTCCGTCTCGCCTCAAGTACGCCCGGAATTTGCCAATTCCTGCTCAATTCCACCCAAATTCCAGGCGGAATCCGCCTTTAAAATTCATACAGGTTTATAATGTTTTCAAAAATGACTTCATTCAATGTGGTCACTGGTGAATAACAGTTTTGATTTATTTCAATTGATTTTAGTTAATGATGGTTGACAGATATGTACCATAATATCAATCAATATATTATGAAATACTTTTAAGTTTATGCAAGTCTAATGGTATGGGTCATGGATATAGGCCAAACAAGCTCAGTCAGTAGAGCATCTGACTGGTGATGCAGGGGCCCCTTCTTAGATTAACAGTCCAGCCGTGCATTTTCTCCTTCCTTGTTACATATTTGAAATGGGTTGTGTCTGCAAGGATAAAGATAACTTTAAGGAGGGATATGTGATTGTTGTGCTATGGGTATCAACCTGGGTAGCTCATTCGGTAGAGCACCTGACTAGTGAAGCAGGGTTCCTGAGTTCAATTCCTGGTCCAACCATAGTTACCATACATTTTCTTCTTTCCTATTATACAAGTTTTAAATGTGCCTGAATTTTTGCTTCAACAAAAAATATTATTCCTAATACTGTATACAGGGAAATTTTCGCCCCCCCCCCCCCCATTTTATTTTTGCCCCTAAATTCACCCTCTCCTTGATTGGGCGAATTCAAATTACACCTCATAATTTCTTAAACAGAACTATGACTGGGTGAATTTAAAATGGGGCAAAATTGTTCACGTTCAAAAGGGCGAAAATAACACGGGGCGAAAATAACCCTGTATACAGTAATGAAATTTATATTTTATTTCCACTATGGGATTTCTTTGTATTCTTAGTAACTATTCATATTTTCATATTTAAAAATAAACATATCTTTGGAGACCAAAATGTAATCTTTGTTGATAAGTAATTGTACAGGAATTTGCATTTTTGAAAAAAAATAATTTTGACCATCATTAAAAAAATATTCTCACAGCAAATCTTAGCCTTTTTTCTGTATTCATTCAGGCATATATGATATGCTCTTACATCAAATGTACCTATCTTACTGTTACATATCTAGAAGGGATGGAATGTAGAAGCTTCTTGGGCCTTATAAATTTGTAAACTAGAGGACATATTACATATTAATAGGTAAAAACTTGTACAGTGTGTACTTTTAAGTTTGAGAGGTACAATTCCTATAGTAAAACTCGGTTATAACGAAGTCACTGGGACCTATGAAATTACTTCGCTATATCTGTAATTCGTTATAACTGTATAAGAAATCAATTAAATTTATTTAGCTGGGTATCCGAATTGACTTCGCTATATCCGTAAATTCGCAATATTCGTGTTCGTACTAAACGAGTTTTGCTGTATTACCCAGTCTTTATTGTAATTTATTGAACAGATTTACATGCAAGTCCATACGACTCATTACAAATTACTCATTCTAAAGACTCTGATCTCCTTCTTATGCCTACAAAAATGACAATTCATCTTAATCTTAAACTGTAGAGATACCATTTATTTAACCAGTGAATTTTATAATTTTGTGTGTGGATGTATAGGTTGGGGCAGTCCCACTGTTTTTGGTTTTTAATAAAATAAAAATAAAAAGTGGAGTAAATGTGCAATTTATTCCACATGCTTTATTCTGGCAAAAGTCCATTTTAAAGAAAAAGAAAATTTCTCCCTGATAAATTCTGATACATGTAGTACCAATTATTTTCACTTACTAATTAGGTCCCATGCAAACTAGAGTATGTAAATGCCTTGAAGAAATCTAACTCTAAGATACCAAATCCTGGAACATATTTTTGTTCTGAAATTATTGAGAGTCTACATAATCCTCATCAAGGAAATAAAAATGGTATTTTATTACTTACTGAAATAAAACAAATACCACAGTTTATACAAATGACTGTCATTTCAGGGAAAATCAGCACTTCAAATTTTTTTCATCACTTTTTACCATTTTCATGTATATGCACAATATCAAATGCATCAATGCATCTTTTCTGATAACTAGCTTACATTTGAAGACACTATATAGAAAAAAATCAAGCTTATTTTAAATTTTAATTGTCCTAAAAATTTTACAATTTATCATATACTGTTATAAAAAAATATTTGAAAGTTTTCCCAAATAGATGGAACATCAAGGAGCTTTAAACCAGAATTTTTAGGTGTAATTAGGGCCACTTAATTGACTCAATGATTGTCAATTATAAAATTCATATTGTGTATAACTGTATATTTTGAATACCTGTATCATGAATTAATTTTGCTTGATCACAAAAATATGTTGATGGATATATATTCTATATAAATCTCTTTTGCACTCACTTATTAAAGCAATAACTCATTGGAAAATTTTCTACTATGTTCAAAGTCCTCCACATTTATTACTTTTATTAGGTGGAACCCTTTTTTATCTTTCAACATTTTTGAAATGGGTCTTTAGATTTAAAAAAAAAAAATGTTTACTTATTTATTTATTTATTATAAAAAAAAAAACAAATGCTTTTAATTAACAAGATGCTTCAAATTATTTTTTGCAAACCTTTATTTCAAAGCAAAGCTTGATTTACGTATGTAAACAACATGCACATGCAGCCACTGAGGAAAAGAAAAACGTCTGTGACTTGCCAGGTTCAATTTCGCGCATTATTGTTTTCATTTAGACGATGTAATGTATGTCTACTTACAAAACACCAAATAAACAAATAATAACCACCTTATATCCAAAATATAAAACTTTGCCGACCATATAAGCTCTCGATATGCTTCAGACTGAAGTTCAGTAGCATGTGCATCCTACTTTCGTTTTAACAGGAAGAACTTCGCAAGGTTAAGGTCAAGTCAAGTTAACCAGTCTTTTTCTGCTAAAATATCGAAAATTTCTAAGTAATTTTAAGTCTACTAACACAAATTTATTAGGATTATTGATATTTAACTATTTTTGAGATGTGTTTCTTTATTTTTCTTTATATTTGAGCAAGTTAGTAGATATTTATTACATGCGCGTTTTTTCCCTGTTTCCAAAAATAGCGGACTGACTTTCATCGTTACAAACGCCAAACACCTTCACTTTAAATCACAATTTCACAAATAATTCGCATATTTTCACATCTTAATTACCTATTTTTCAATGTGTTGTAGTTGTATAATACATTTTGATAGATTCTGAATAATTCACAGCTCATTTATACGTTTTATACGACGTTTTATGTGACGAAGCGCTTATTTCAGACTCAGACCCAACATATTGGGTTCCCGCACGCAAGCGTTTGTGACGTCAGACCCAATATATTGGGTTCCCGCACACAAAGGGTTAAGAAGCACTAGGCCAATTTCAACCAAACTTGCCACTAAGTATCCTTAAGTGAAGGGGATTTAAGTTTGCTCAAATGAAGGGCCACGTCCAGGGTTCGAAATTAACTCATGTCCGTAAGTTCGAGACTAGTAAAAATTGTGTTGGACTAGCAGAATTTATAAGGTACTAGTCCGCACGGACTAGTGCAAATCTCGATATAAGTCTTAAATCTGTTCACATTTCATTAATTTTATTTCCGAGTCTCTTACACGTTTGAAAATAAATGAGAAACGCAACCATGATAAAGCGTTTTCTACATTGTGATCAATAGACAAAGACGTGACCATGAGGAGATTTCTGAAAGTTGAAAACCCTCTTTCTTTCACCACATACTTCCAACTTATGTGTGGACACATATTTCATTGAATAACTGATAAAATTTTAAGATTAGTGTTATTCTTTTTACATACTATAGGGCGGACTAGTAGAATAGTTTGCGGACTAGTGGAAGCTAGAAGTCACTAGTAGAAGTCACTAGTCCGTGCTAAAAAAAGTTAATTTCGGACCCTGACGTCCCTCTTCCAAGGGGTTATAATTATGAATAAGTGAAAAATTAATGGCATTTCTAAAAAATATTCTTCTTGAGAACAACTGGGCCAGGAAAGATGAAACTCATGCATGTGGAAGCATCCTCAGGTAGTGCAGATTCAAGTTTGTTCAAATTATGACCCCCAGGGCTAGGGTGGGGCCACAATGGGGGGGGGGTCAAAGTTTTAACATGGGAATAAATAGGGAACTTTTTAAAAATCTTCTTTTCAAGAATCACTGGGCCAGGAAAGATGAAATTCATGTGGAATCATCCTCAGGTAGCAAAGATTCAAATTTGTTCAAATCATGACCCCTAGGGGTAAGAGGGGGCCATGATGGGGTCAAAGGTTAACATGGGAAAATCTTTACATATCTTCTTCTCAAGAACCACTTGGCAAGGAAAGCTTATGTGGAATCATCCTCAGGTAGTGTACATTCAAGTTTGTGCAAATCATAAACCACAGGGGTAGGATGGGGCCAAAATGGCTGATCAAAGTTTTACATAGGTTTATATAGGAAAAATCTTTAAAAATCTTGCAAGGTTCTCATTTCACACAAAGATTGCCCATGACCTAAGGGTGTGTCATGATCTTGACCCAAAGTCATTTGGGGAACTTCAAGGTCACTGGAAAAAAATTTCATAATTGTGTCCGGTCCATATCTTTCTTATGGATAAATTTGGTAAGTTCTCATTTCACACAATTTTTGCATATGAGCAGTAGAGCTGAAACGAATACCATAAATTAACATTCGATTATTCATGACTGTTAATCGATTCGTATTCAAACATTCGGTAGTCAAATAAAAGAGTTATATTATTTATGCTTTTCTTGCAAATTCTATAATTGTTTATTACTTTATATCTACATGTATGTATTTAAGATAGGTGTAAGATATAAATTAAGATCTGTTCAAAGTCTTTTGACATGTACAATGTATAATATTAGGACTCGTGTTTATTTTTAAGAAAAAACTAAATTAGAAAAAGAATCTTTAATTTCAACAATCATGTACAATGTATATTATTACAAATGTAGGACTCATGTTTATTTTTAAGAAAAAAATAGATTAGAAAAAGAATCTTTATCAACAATCATAAGCCTCCCTCCTTCTTTAAATTAGGACACTTGTATTGCATTCCGATTACATAAAACGTGCAATTACCAAACCAGCAGGTGCCCGCCATGTTTACTGTTATATTAATAAGACAAAAATGGTCCCTCTCCGGAAACGTCCGGTAATTTTTTTTATTTTTTTCATATTTAAAATAAAATATTCTCCAAAAATTATAATGTATATTTTTCATATATACTTTCTGAAATTATTTATAAGGCATTATAAATCTGATCAATCGATTCTGCATGTCTATCTGGAATATTTTTTTCTGCACAATATAAACCTCAGGGATTGACATTAACGGTTGTCCGATTGCCCGGGACAAGTAAATTCTCAGTTCGGGCAAGTGAAACTATCCATGTACTTGTCCGATCGGGCAAGTGGATATTTCTGATAAAAAATTTTTTTTTAATCTCACATATAAAGTTTATAAACAACGCAATAAATCAAACAGTTGATTTCCGCCAAAAACGGGACATTGTTGTTGCATTCGGAATCCCTCGGTAGCATTTCTGGATCTTACCTTTATTCAGAATTCGGGTTCGTTATTCTGTTTTCTTTCGTAGTTTAAAAACATATGATTATCTGTCTGACAACTTACGTTAAAGTCTTATTATGAAAATAGAGATTACAGAATACTTTCTCTACCCAATTAAAGAATTATATGAAGAACACCAATTATTTTCACGGTGCACGATGTATCTTCCTTCTGGCTTCACCTCAATTTTTTTAGAGGAAAAATTAGAATTTCAAACAAAATCCGTAAGAAAATAATATTCCTGCAT